>NC_137865.1:36229783-36262283 GCF_963924005.1 Protomyctophum bolini
TGTGCCAGAAACAGAGAGAGATAGTATTAGTGCTGCACTGTTGCCTGCTAATAAGAGAGAGAGAGAGAGAGAGGAGAGGAGGGGGGAGAGGAGTTGCAACACTCAGTTCACACGGGTGTGATTCTTATAGAGGGACAGACAGTAGGCTGACAGGAAATGGGGGAGAGAGATGGGGGAGTGACATGCAGTAAAGGCCGTAGGGATCGGGAGTCGAACCGGCGGCACACTGCCAGACTCGGGCTACCGGCCAAGGTGCCTGGACCACTGAGCCACGGCCCAGGCCACATTGCGCATGTTTCTTTCCTTCCATGGAGCAACATGGAGTCCACCGTACGGTCTTCGCTTTCTAACCTTATTTAATTAACCTTGACGTAGAACAGGAAGAGTGCAGTGTCAACAATGCATGGAGTGTTGCTGTGATATCATCTACAACAGAAAAACTAAAAACTAAAACCAATTGCGCGATTGAATAGGAGTTATAGCGTTTGACCCACATGGACGGTAAATCCGCTAATTCGTTATGGAACTCTCGGCATGTTTTTTTTCCCAATGACAAATGGATACGTGTCTTCATATATACGGTAAGAAAACAGCTTGTGCGAAACTCCCCTTTAATACAACTGGACCTGAGTTGGCTCTGTAGTCTGTACCTGGATTGCTTTCCCCCCCCTATAGATCAAGACGAAATCTCTTTGCCAACAAGATTGCAATAGCAGGACGGTAGTAATAAAAAAGCAATTTGAACGTGTCGCAGTGCAGAAAACAGATGCTAGGGTTCAAGTGGTTAATTTACAGAAAGTAACTCTGAGGACCGCGTAAGCCGTAAGGCATTGGCCCAGGGGGTCCATGACTCCATGGGGAGTTCCATGGGGTCCCTATAGCAAAATGTGTTAATACAGCAAGCATCACACTTTAGCCACTTTATCCATTTTCAGATGGGGTCTCCAAATGCTGTATATATCAATTTGGGGGTCGACCTTGGCCTTGGCTTTAAGGGTCACGGACCCCCTGTTGAAGATCTATGATATGCATGGTTAATAATACCCATTCTGGACGTGAACCCCTTTTGGTGTTTTAAGCATTATGTTATACTTTAGCTATTTAAATAATAGCAGATCTACAAGCTCATGAGCACCACTGGTGCCTCAGGTCACCACTGGTGCCTCAGGTCTAAATGGGTTAATAGATTCTACTAGCTCTGGTCTCTCTCCTCTCTCAGACTCGGAGAACACAGCGGTCACACTGTCCTCTCTCTCTCCTCTCTCAGACTCAGAGAACACAGCGGTCACACTGTCCTCTCTCTCTCCTCTCACAGACTCGGAGAACACAGCGGTCACACTGTCCTCTCTCCCTCCTCTCTCAGACTCAGAGAACACAGCGGTCACACTGTCCTCTCTCTCTCCTCTCTCAGACTCGGAGAACACAGCGGTCACACTGTCCTCTCTCTCTCCTCTCTCAGACTCAGAGAACACAGCGGTCACACTGTCTGCGCTGCTGGCCGGTCTCAACAGCTGCTGCAACCCCTGGATCTACATGAGCTTCAGCGGTCACCTCCTGCAGGACTTCACTCACTGCTTCCACTGTTGTCGTCGCATCAACATCAAGAAAGAGGACTCTGACAGCAGCCTCAGGAGGTCCATGCTGTTGACCAGAATGACCACTAACCGGAGCCCTACGTGCTCCTCTGGCACCTGGAGAGAGCTGGACAATCACTCTCCCAAGTCCTCCCATCCGTTCATAAAGGCGGAAGTGAACTGTTGAAATTGGAATATACTGGTATATCTGAGGAGGATTTGGCACCATGGTGCTTTGATAATGGCCACTACTGAAAGGGACGCACGTGCACACACGCGCACACACACGCACACGCGCACACACACACACACACACACACACACACACACACACACACACACACACACACACACACACACACACACACACACACACACACACACACACACACACACACACACACACACACACACACACACACACACACACACACACACACACACACACACACACACACACACACACACATCCCTGAGGCATGCTACACAAATTGAGTACAGCATTTGTGAACAGTGAACACTGAACATGTTTTATGAGGAATTATAATGTGGTTCATCATCATACTGTATACTGTAGTGCCACAGAAACATGTGTATATTTCCTCTATTGACTAGATTGTCACTGTTATCTGAATTTGACTTTTGTAAATGCAGTTTACGACATCAACTCATCTTTTATATAACGTGACTCATTATACACTGTGAGCTTGTAGATCAGCTATTCTTGGCAAAGAGATATGTAGACTAGAGTAGACTGAAATAAAGTAACACAATCACCCCTGTATGAAGTGAAGGGCGCTCTAATCAATTATTGACCTTATACCAACCTTGAAACATTACGGACAGCCGATTTGCTCGGACACATAATGACGGAGATTCTCCATTCATTGTCAATGGCATCTGGTTAGGATGCCTCTCGGGCGTCTCCCTAGGGAGGTCCTCGAGGCACGTCCCACTGGGAGGAGACCCGGGGCAGACCAAGGTACAGTTGGAGGAAACACATCGACTCACTGGCCTTGGAACGTCACGGGATCCCCCAGGAGGAAGTCACTAATGTTGCTCTGGAGAGGGACGTCTGGAACACTCTGGTGGAGCTGTTGCCCCTGTGACCCGACTACGGATAAGTGGTTGAAGATGGATGGATTGTCAATGGCATTTTATGTTTGTGTTAAGACAGAATCTACACTATAGCTGTTTATAGGAGGGATTAGCAGCCCCTCAAACTACAGTTGCAACTCAGGTCTGTTTCACTAGAGCTCGGGTTTAAGTGACTAATAGCCGAAACCAGTGCTGAAGCCAAAGGGCTTTCATTTGGGAGTTCTTATTGCTGAAATCACTCTCAACAGCCCCTAATTTGAAAGACTTGCAAAATTCTGATAAATCGGCAAGCACGGGAAGTGTGTGTGTGTGTGTGTGTGTGTGTTACTCTCCAGAAAGTAGCAAAAATAGCAGATCTACAGGCTCCCAATCTGTCGCATCGTACAAATCATAAATAGTTGAAATTTAGAGATACCAGGTTTCTGCCCAACAGCAATTGTATTATATAATTTGTAATACTATACTAGTGTGTACATGAATATTTTAGTACAGCAATTCTGTTTAATGCATTTTCTTGCCATTTTTGTTTTTCTACATTTTTATCCCATGATTTTTGCAACCCATTTTAACACCCAGAGTCAATTATCTAATGTAATCCTGGGCGCTACACTTCGTTTGCCAACCTGGGGAGGGCAGCGGACTGACCTCATGCTTCCTTCTGTGCATGAGGAGTCCAAGCTGCTTCTTTTCACCTGACAGGGGAGAGTTTCCCTGGCCGGACGTAGCACATGGAAGGAACACGTTATTCCAACCAGTTCATTTCCCCTCCATCAGGCTGGCCAGGGGGAGGTAGTTTAGAGACCAGGATCACTGCATGTTTTTTGTGAGGGGGACACGGGGAGAACATGCATAGTTACAGACCCATAACGGTCAATTTGGTTCCAAACTATCAATTAGCTGGGGACCCCCTGGAACTCCCTCAAGGATCCCTGGGGGTCCCGGACCCCACTTTGGGAACCACTGGTCTATGAAGTATGAAACTGAAATCTATGAGAAAGTTGAATCTGCAACACTGAAAAACATTGAGACTGTTGTATTGTATGTATATATGAGTATGTACATGTTATGCAGCAACACGCAACTGTAAATGGAAAACAAATAAAACAACTGTAAATGGAAAAGAAATACAAAGAAAACAACACAACAAATGAATGAATTAGAATGATATTGTGGGAGGAAAAAAGTATTGTTGATATGTTGTTTATGCTTATTTCTTTATAAGTTTATGAGTACACATTCTAAGTACTGTACTATACAAAGGCACTTTTTGATGTTGTGAATATAAATTATGTATGCAAATTGGTTTATTGTGACTTTTATTGGGACCTCACTGTAAATAATATATACAGGAATATATACCATACTATTTGGGAGTGAGAATATGTTGGTATATTACAATTACATACTTCTGGGACTCTGATTACAGGGACAGCAATTACGCTGTAGGCGTTGATGGACATCTCAAATTATTCATCTAGCGACTGCTCTGTCTAGCTAAAGCGCTGTCTTGGCTAGATAATGCCAATCCTGTTGTACTGTACTGTATACGAAAGGTTATGAAATCGTACATGAGCTTACATTTAACTTGATTGGGGCTAACGTCATTAGAGTCTACTGTAGCTATATACTAGACTACAGTACGTATGGAGTCACATTCTGAATCCATTCCAACCATTAGTTTTGCACGAAAAACACTCCCAGGGCTAAAAACGTCCATAGCACTTGGCAGGATTTAGCCCAAGGAGTGTTTTTCGTGCAAAATTAATGCTTGGAATGGATGCAGAATCATGAAAAAAAACACTAGTTTGACATGTCACATCATGCTATTTAAGCAGAATGAAATAAAATAAAAATGCCGTATAGGTTTATGGTGGCCATATGGCCTTAGGTTGCCGGCTTTTGCCACTTTTAGACAAATTAGTGCGAAATTACTCCCTACAGTAGCTCCTCCACTATATATTAAACTCTTACTCTGTGTACGTGTAAGTACTTTCACACATTTGATATTGGAAATATATTTTGATACAAATACTTTTATAGTTTTAATCAAGTTAAATACAGGACTTTTTCTTGTAAGTATTTTTCTACATACTGTATATTCTGTCGCATCACATGCAGGTGTAAAGCATAAAATGTGAAAACCGTTTGCTGTACACAGTCGTTTTTGTCGTTTTCAGGAACATGAAACAATAACTACAGACAAATCCACAGAGGGGAGCCCTGGGCGCAGCCATTACTGAGGCGCAACACTGAGAGCTACACCTGGCCTACAGCCACAAGGCACTGCCCCGGTGCCATGTAAGCCAGGTGTAGGAGCAGCCGAGCAGGCTCTGACCCCGTTTAGCTCAGTGGTTCTCACAGTTCTTAATTGCAAGGATCCCCATAAAATGGAACCAAATATTTGGTTGGGGTTAGTAGAAGGGTGCACCAGCGAGAAGGCATACTGTACGAAGGAACGGCGCCAATGCTTCAGCATAAACAAGTTGTTTATCACCACAAGTTGAGGTGTTGGAATTGTTCAGTGTGTTCTCAAGGTTTGATCTCTCCTTTTATTTGAAGATTAAAGTGCTGTACGTTAAGCATAACATATATATGCTCTATGTTTTTGTTCAGCAACTGAAGTCCTCCTGGTACACAACAGGACTGATCACTTTCTTCATGCTGAGGAAAGCTTTGACACCGAAACGCTATTAATTAAAAACCAGAAGGTTTTAATATATGTCAATATATGCATATAAATGGTCCATTGTTGTGTGACCTGTTAAAGTAGTATATATGTGTAGACAGACACGATAGTTAAAAGACAATAGGTGAGATACTTTATCTTTACATTACATTACATTAAATTGCAGACTCACTCCCAATCTTCCGCAGTAGTCTGAAAACCCACCTCTTCAGATTCCATCTTAGCCCGTAGCATTTGCCATACGTAGCACTTGCCCTAGCCTCGACGACCTTACAGGCATACCGGTATGCATAGGCTCAATTTATGTAATTTAGATAGCATTTTATGCAGTCATAGCACTCTTGAATATGTGTAGTTTCATTATAGATATCACACTGTTATGTTCTTACGTATATGACTCGTGATGACTATTTTAATGTATTTCTTGTAGTTTTTTTGTTCTTGTCTGTCTGCCAAATGCCTGAATTGTAAATTACATTCATCAATGTAATGTAAATCTGGCCCGGGTAACGGCCGCATTCTTAAGGGTGCATGTGCCAGCGAGAATTGGCACACACATGCTTTCAGCATAAACAGAGACAGTTGTTTATCACCACTCTCTCACGTCATTGCACCTCAGAGCTTTGTCAAGTTGAGGTGTTGGGATTGTTCAGTGCGTGCTCAATGTTTGAGAAAGTGAATATTCAATTTAATTCAAATAAGCTTTATTGGCATGAGAAAGCATACATTTTCATTGCCAAAGCAAGTGTCAAAAGCATAATAAAACAATTTAAGAAAAGACATGGGGAAAGTACAGTTGGATAGCATTGTGTAAACAGATATATCACAGTGCCACTTGGAAAACTTACAGTACATGTTGGAAAAGGTAGCTTGCTTTAAGCTTTTTGAAACAAATAGCAATCTTTCAGTACAGTCACTTTTTGTACAATTAGCAGCATTTTCCCCCCAAACTATGAAAGAAAAATCCTCCAATCTCCAATGTGCAGAAGCTCCGTTTACTGTATAACAGAGCTAAACAGAGTAGGTCTAGTGAGCAGGAAACGCATCATTGTTAGTGAGACTATAGTCCTTAAACTGGTTGTATTCCATTGGCTAATCATCTCTTATCAACATTTCACAACAGTTCACATGAGAATTGTTGGTTCTGGTAGCTACTGTATGTCTTTTTTTAAATATTTGTTTTTGTGTTGGTTAGATTTACTGTCAGAGGCAGACGATGTGTGCAGGAGATCAAGGTGTTGGTGTAATCCTTCTTTGGTTGGGGACAGTAGCACAGATCATCTACAACATCTTTCACCCTAAAATGCTACATTCGTGCATGGAAAGGGCAGTTGTTTTACAGACGGGTAAAAGGGAAGGGGCTTTGAAGCTCTCTCTCTCTCTCTTTTGCTCACATTTTAGTCACCCGGAATGTTTTAGTGTTAGTCTAGTTTTAGTCGACTAAATGAGATTTTAGTCGACTAAATCTACGGTTGATTTAGTCGACTAAAATGTATTTTTGTGGGCCTTGATGCCGTCGTAATGGTTGATTTTACGATTGCTGAAAATAGCCGATCTACAAGCTCACAGTCGCAGCCTTATGTTCTACCGGGAATGAAGAGGATTAAGTAAGTAGCGCAACGCGTTGTGAGCTTGTAGATCTGCTATTTTCAGCATGCAACCAAGTGTAAAATGACTTATACTGGATCTCTTGTCTACTAGTCCCTAGTCTAGTTTTTATTTATTGACGAAATTGTCGATATATTTAGTCATCATAGATTAGCTTTCATTTAGTTCCCATTTAGCTTTTGTCAGTGAAAAAAAACGTAGTCGACAAACATTTTTCGTTTAGTTTTAGTCGACGGAATCAACACTTGTGAGAACCACTACTATACTTACTTACAATGAAAACAATAGGAAATTACTATGTTTTCACTCCAGTGAGTAGATTATAAACGCCATGAGAAACGAATTGCGCTTGTTTTGGAAAGCCTGAGAAAGAGCCAGTCATGCCAGACAAAAGATTATCCAGCCAATTAGCCAATTAGTCTTACAGCCTAGGGCTGGGGCAATTTAACTTAAAATCTCAAATATTACAATTACTTCAAACCTTTGCTTTGATTATGATTAATGAATATTAAAAGAATAACAGATATACAGACCTAATGTTTAATCAGATTGTCGATTTAGTCGTTTATATTTAAAAAATCACACCTGTGTGAAGTGAGAGGTGCTCTTATCATTATACATCATCATACATCATCTCATGAACAACTGAATTTATGTGACATGTTAGCCGAGTTGCTCGTGTTGACGTGTTGCCACAAATTCGCGTCATATTTCACGGACATTTGACCAATTTTCTCCTTTCATTGTCAATGGCAAATGTACGTGTGGGAACAAAAGCTGTATATAGGAGGAAAATCTATTCGAATTTGTTCTTGTGTATACTTGTTGATATAAGAAGGGAAAAAAACTGCTTCTCGATTAACCTACATAAAGTTGGTTATTGGTTCTAAATATCGGCAAGGCCGGCCGCTGGCATAAGCAGACTATGCGCTTGCTTACGGTCACAGCCACTTCCTGCAGGAGCGGAAAAGACCAAACTCGCAGGCAATCAATTGACAAGTTTCTCAATTAGGGTATCTAAAATGACGGGTGAGAATTATCAGCCTGCATTATTCAAACTTGCAGTAAAGTGGACACACAGTCACTGTAAGTACACATGAGTACTGTTACTGTACTGTACGTTTCCAACGTCTGGCTTTCAGATATGACGTCATGTGGCAGCCAAGGCTATGTGGACTTTGCTTGTCTTACTCATGTTCCCCCAAAAATCAGCAAGCTCCCAAAAATCAACAGCACCCCCAACTTGTGACGTCATGTCATGTGGCAGCCAAGTCTATGGACTTTTAACGTTTGACTTCGCCGAAGCAAACCGGTATTGGTTTGCTTTTACTTAAATAACAAATATGTGTATTTGTTCTAGCGCTGTCTGGAGGGTAGTTTGAAGTGAGTGCTCAGGTTTATCATTTAGACAGCCCGCAGCCTTCTTTTATAGTTATTGTTGTTGCCAAACAGTCATTGTGGACGGGAGGTCAAGGCTGTCATAATGAGACACTATGAATCTTGTTTATAAGCATGGGGTCCTAGATGTCAAGCTGAGAACAGTGTGGATTTCTCTGAAGTGGGCCTGTGTGTGTGTGTGTGTGTGTGTGTGCGCGCGTGTGGGTCACAAACCACCAATCACGATCAGCTCCAAATATCCTGTGCACACTGACAGTAGGTTATACCATAGTATCTCCACTTTTCTCTACATTGTATATATTTTTAAATACGTGTAACAAACTTTAGAAATGTAGTGGAGTCAAAAGTGCAATATTCGTCTTCAAAAGGTAGTGGAATACAAATACTCGAGCAAACTATACAAAAACAAATACTTAAGGTAGGGAATTATTTTTTATCATTCCTTGTTTTAAATTTTTTTAATAAGTAACTATATTCTGATTGCTAGTCCTCATTGATATAAAGTGTTTAGCGAAAAAGAGATCATAGGTGCTCAACAGGAACTTGGAAAAAAGAAGAGCGATCCGAGCAGTCGAAAATTGCCGGAGGATTGGGCGTAAAGTCATGGTACTTCATTTAATTACAAGAAGTTTACAGGAGAACAAACCGCAATGAGCCTTTTACTGTAAAAAAAAAATACATTTGTTTTAAACAAAACGTATCACTTATACCCTACCTTAATAAGTATTAAGTACAGTACGTAGTCAAGTAAATGTACTTTGTTACTACACATGATTCACTTCAAGCTCTGTTCAGAAGAGGACAAAGAGCATGTGTTGCAAAATAATGACTTCTGAGTTGCTCAAGTATGAAAAGCAGTTGCATAAGAAAAGACATTTCCTAGAAAATAAAAGTCTCATTTCCTTTTAGAGAGGCAAAGAGATGAAACGTTCCAAGAAGGACAACTTTCAGGGATGTTTGACTAATGGCGGAAACGTAACGTTCAGGGAAATTATTTAGAGTGAGTGAGTATAGCTACTGGAGCCATAACAGACTTATTCCCCCAGGTAGCACTGTCTGGTACAGAAACACACACAAAACCTTGCATGTAATGCAATGTCAGAAATACATTCGAAAACTCGTGAAATAGGTAGTGAATATAGCAGATCTGAGCTTTTGAGGTATTTTCACTATTTTAAAATGTGTTTTTTGGGGGCGCCAGGTGGTCTACTAGTGGTCACATTTTAGTCACCTGGAATGTTTTAGTGTTAGTCTAGTTTTAGTCAACTAAATATCATAAGACTTTAGTCGACTAAATCTATAGTTGATTTAGTCGACTACGCACAGTCGAGCTCTCTTTCTTAGACATAAACTCAAACAAACACTTTCAGAAAATGGTCTGCATTTCTAGAGCTACCACACACAAACTCACACAGGCAACCAACCATCTCATCAGGTCCAGGAGCAGTTAATAAGGGTTAAATGTCTTGCTCAGGGACACTTTGACATGAAGCCAGGGCTTGAACCGGTAACCATCCAGTTCCCAGACGACCGCTCTAACTCTTAGCCACTGCCACCCTCTTAACACTAATTAAGCCTTGGACGTGTATACACGTCCTTTCTAATCAAACCGCAGGTGGCTTTGGATGTGTATACACGTACTTAGGGCTTTTTACCAGCCGCTTTTGGTTAATGTCTAGGTGTAAAACCTGCGACTGGGAGACTGACACCGCAAGTCTTGCTGCTGAGTGGGTTGCCAAGTCCGCATATTTCCAGCCAAACTTGATTTGGCCCTCACAGTTGCTTGCCTGGTTTGGATTTTGGATGCTGGTTAGCTTATTTCTGTCACGACAGTTGGCAACACTGACAACCATACTGACGAGTACTTCTGATTGCTGATTGGCTGCCTTGTCGCTTGGGTTTAGTGTGAAACGAAAAGCCAGACTGTATTGTATGCTGCACAGGACTGTTTAGAGGGGATATTTGCGCTAAAATGTAACACCCCACATGCATTCTCTGACTCTTGTCTGTCATTTGGAGCCTTGACCATCCGGCTACCTTTACGGTGGTATCTGAGTAGTTCTTTCACCACAGCCTGGTGGAATACCTAGCATGATTGATAGCATCTAATGACACGTACTGGAAAAACAGGAAAAACTCCTATAATTACATCCAGTAGCCTCAGCAGGATATTTGGGGCTTGACTTCCTGCATGGCCTGGTCCCTCTTCAGGGCATCGGATATGACTGAGAATGGACCAGGACAGTGTTGCACTGATGACCAATAAAGATAACTCTATTCTTACAATCACCATATGCTTCCAATTAGCTCAACAGCTGCTGGCTTCCAACTGCCGTTTTGAAATAATGGTTTTACATGTCAGAGACACTATCTTTCGTCGGCCATGACTGATATGTTTTACTGCACACAACATGCACAAAATAAAAAGAATACCATACATAGATAAAACCTTTGTTGGCATCTGAACAGAGCAAAAACAACTGTGCCCTTTTTCCCCACATACATTCACTGCATGCATTGCTATTATACAGTCAAATAAATTGTCTTTTGTTGAAATCGGCACTCTAAATACAGTAATGCGCTGATATTATGTAGAGTCAAATGTGACTCAAAAGCCAACACTGTCTACATTGTAGACAGTGTTGGCTTTTGAGTCACATTTAACCTAGCATTCCTATTCTGGGAATAGCATTTATTGACGGAAATGTTCAAAACATCTTGTAAGAGCCATTATGACCTAATGTTTTGCTGATTGACAGTGTCACTGCAGCTTGGTCAGTGTCTGGGCCAGCCCAGGTACTTAACCAGGCTCCTGATCAGGTACAGGTGTTGCCAGTGGCAGACGGCAGAGGCTAACAGTTTTCTACTGTGTTCAGGAGGGCTGGTCGCCTGTGTTTGTTAGTGTTTCTTTCTGATTATTGTATCTGTATGTTATATAGGAAAATGACTGCGGAAAATAAAGCAAAGTTAAACTCAACGGACATGTTTTGGAGATCAGTTTGTACTGGCACACGTAAGAGCTTCCACCTGGCCGTCGGCAACCAGTAGTGACATTAAGTATAGGACTTTAGGCACTACATTAAGTAGTAAAAGTGTACTAGCAGAATCGTAGCCAAAGCCTTTGGCAAAGGTTTGACAACTTTCTTTCTGCTGGAACTGAAAGATATAATAACACAATTTAACACAATTGTTATACTGTAGGCAACTAGGCATATATTCAAATGTTCCACAGCATATCTCCCTTCATAAATGACTGAACTTACAGCTAAGAGTCTTGGATGTGTTGCATAATATATTGGAGTCAAGCACAGTAGCCTACTCCACATCCTGATCCCAGCCAGGTTTGTGCAGAGATGAATAATGAGACAAAGGAAGTGTACTGTAGGTCCCATTTGGAATTTAGATTAATCTTCTGATGAAGTAATAATCTAAAAATAGGTAGGTAAACAGGTATGAATAGAATAGACTGTAGGTGAACGTTCAGGGAAAATGGGTAAACATTGAGCGAAACTATAAGTTCTTCAAGCTCACAACGTTGTTGACGAAAATGGTACGGTAAAATGGTGTAATAGAGCAGGGGTTCTCAACGTTTTTGGCTGGGGATCCCCGGAAATGCTTTCCCCAGGTCTCGCGACCCCCGCCCCACCACCAATACACTACAATAGAGCACTTAAGTCTGACGTCAATATCGGCGCAAAGCTAGAAGGTCCTGGGTTCGATTCCCGCTGGGGACGCTGTGGGCACTGGTGGCGTGTTCCCTCCTCCGCGTCATCAGTGCCCATACCCAAGGCGGGGGTTGGCGAAAGGGCCTTTCTGTGTGGAGTTTGCATGTTCTCCCCGTGTCCCCTAGGGTAGATACCCTCACAAAAACATGCAGTAATCCTGGTCTCTAAAACTACCTCCCCCTGGCCAGCCAGGGCGCCTGATGGAGGGGAAAAGAACTGGTCGGAATAACGTGTCCCTTCCACACGCTACGTCCGGCCGGGGAAATTCCCCTCTGTCAGGTGAAAAGAAGCAGCTTGGACTCCTCATGCATAGAAGGAGGCATGAGGTCAGTCCGCTGCCCCCCCCCAGGTTTGCAGAGGAAGTGTAGCGCCCAGGATCACATTAGATAATTGGCACTGGGTGAAAAGAAAACTGGGTTACAAAATCGTGGGAAAAAATATATATATATATCGGCGCAAATCCACGGGTTCATGTACTTTTCATATAAAAACTGTGTTTGAAAAATAAACATCCCGGCCGTTACACTCATATGGATATGAAGAATCAACTGACTGAGAGAAAACGCTATTGTTACTGCTGCTGAATTAGTTACATTTTCGCTAGAAACAACACAGTGCTTCTCTGCGGAGCAATTTGTTGATCACCTCCCCGTGGCGGGCCTTTATAATGCCTATGGCCATAGCATATTCAAGGTTTTGGGTTCGAATGGCGGTTTCCTTGCAAAGCAGAGCGGAAACATCACAGAGTGGATGTTTGGGTCTGACACGTCCCGTAAAAGTCACTTGAGTGGCAGCATGGCATAGCGTGCCTTCCACACTTCCGCCGCACTTCTGCCCCAGAGTGTAAATTGTTTGGGAGGGAGCCCTGGGATCTCTAAAAATATCTAAAAACATAATTAAAAATAAGATCTGGTTGCAAAAGGGGTAAAGTGGCCCTTTAAGTAAAAAATCTAAACACAATTCACTACAATTCAAGTTTCAACCACTGGGCAATACGGATTCCAACACTTTTGTACCAAAGTAACAATTTTTAATAGAGTGCCCTGGCAGGAAGAAAACCAAAGTTTGGTCTTTGCCTGACAGAATACTTTTTAATACACTGCCCAAGAGGAAAAAAACCAAAGCTTTTCAAATGGTTTCATTAGCGGCTGATCCTCATGTTTGTTGCTCTGTCTGCTACAGGTACCGCACTGATAATGGTAGAGGAGGGTTTTCTGTCAGATAGCGCTGACAAGCATCACACAGACGGTGTTTTCATATCATCCGATACGTGCAGCTGATGGGAAACGTTATCGCCAACATAAACTGTGAAACCAGGCAGAGCTATTTATATAATGAGATAAATTAGCTAGTGGAAATGGGGTGTGTGTGTGTGTGTGTGTGTGTGTGCGCCAGGGACCCCTAGAAGATAAGATTTGTGTTTAAAAAAAAACAACCTACATAGCATTAACACTCTTGCCCGGGGTTATTTAATCCATGAAATCATAGCGCCCGGCGATTTATAGTAGCGGAGCACTTTTACCGACGGACCGGATGTTATCCCGGATGTGGCTGTAGCAGCTAAATGTAGCCAAAACACTCTAGAGCCGATCGACAACAACGGGAGGTATGATTCAATCTACCGCGACTAGCGACAGGACCGTGGTGGGCCGTCTAAGACATGATCTTTTCTTAGAATTGGATGGGATGATTTAGATCAAGAGTTATTAACGTTTTAAGATTTCCGGTCTCGTCGGCAAAACATGGGGGGAACATTTTCGATGACGTCTCACTGTTAGGCAACATCGAATGTTGCGCAACAGGTGTTCCCAGGCTGTGGAGCGATGCGATCGGTTTTGATATCAATAACCTCTGTCTTTTTGATAAAACTTCGTCCTGGGCGATCGGGGTGTGTAGATCTGCTATTTTTGAAATCCAACATATTAGAGATGTCACGATACTGTATCGGTATCGGATGAGCCCTTATTTGGTCATATCAGGTCATATCGGTATCTGCAAATATGCCAGTCTAACCACCGATCCGACACAGGGGTAAGCGGTTGACACTATTGCAGGTAAATATAATATTGGGGCACGTGGAGTTTGATTTCGAGTTCCCCAAACTGCAAGTGCACATTTGAGTGAGGAGTCCGATATAAACACAACACAAGATACATAGCTAGATAGCTTTAAACACTATTCCCGGTCGGTGGACTTCAAAATAAGATATTTTTCTCTTTTTATTATTAGAAATATTATTCTCTGGTATCGGTATTCAGTATCGGTATCGGCTAACACAAAAATTGTGGTATCAGGATCGGATCGGAAACGAAAAAAGTGTATAGGGACATCCCTAATATATATATATATATATATAAACTTTTTTTCTTAAATGAAATTAAAGAAAGACGAGTTCCCTCGTTTTGGCACAGGCGGGTTGTGGAGAGAAGAACGAGGTCCCGCGTTCTTGACATACATTCGGTGAACTACATTTGCAAGGACTCCTGGGGGTACCTGGGGGTCCCTGGAACCCCCCAAGGACTCCTGGGGGACCCTGGAATCCACTCTGAGAACCAATAATTTAAATAACAACGAATTGCGCTACGTTGTCAAGGGTACATGGCACTTTCTCCAAATTTATGCCCATAATGGCATGCCTAAGTAAATTGTCCTGACACTGACCAGGCTATAGGTTTTCCTTGGAAAACAGAACTTGGCCTCGGCACCTGGACAAATTATATATAAATATTCTGTACATCATATGCATAAATCACTGCTCCTATAGCGCTGAATGTTCCTGTTAAGCAGTCTGTTTACATTGCCAGCCCTAATATCTGCACGATACAGATGGAAGAACACATATCTTACACTGTTCATATCTGCACACACACACACACACACACGAGTGGGTTCATTTTACTCATGTTATTTAAATACATTCCTGGACTTAATACAAGGTATAGGCTAGCCTATCCAGTCTATAAATAAAGTGAGTGAGATTGAATGGACTGTACAGTGAATGTAAATGTGGAGATACGTGCAGTGCGGTGCAGATACAATACGTGCAGTATACGGTTTTCAATATCCCTTATAAGAGCATGCGCCTCCACTCCAGGAAGCACTAACAAGTGTGTCCGTTCTTATGTACGTGTAAGTGTGCCCTGATTGCCCATAATTACAGATCCTCGATGAGTCCATTCATTGATCACGATGCATCAATCTTAAACAATGTCAACAGGTCAGTGTAAGTACATTTACATAGTATAGGCTACTAGTTTTACTGGAGTATTTCCAATTTTCAGTATAGGCCTATACTTTTACTTCTACGCCATCTCAAAGGCAAATTTGGTACTTCTACTCCACTACAATTATTTGAAAACCTTAGTTACTAGTTACTAGGGTTTGTTTATTAACATAACAAAACATACAGTAACCACTTTTTTTCATACATTTTGAACCACCGCTGCACACTGGTCATGCAGTGATGTTTGCAGTAGCTTATCTGTCATTATATCAGCCAAGCAGCCCCAGACCTGCACCAGTCTATTTGTGTTACATCACAGGCCGAAGGCACCGGTTGACAGCAGGGAACATGGACAGAATGACGTATGTGGCTTTAATGAAATCAGGCTTAATGTGTATTTGCTTGGGTGCGGGTGTGTATTCGACAGAATGACCAAATGGAATGTCGAAGGTCTTCGTTTGGGTGGAGAGGGGCGTTGAGTGAGTGTGGCACGCAACTGAGACCCCCGCTGGGTACACTAGAATAGATACTAGTATCTATGCAGTATGCAGTATGACTTGTACAGTATTGAGTTCTGCTGCTGTGGTTCACTGCTTTCATGGAAGGAACGAACACGTAAAAACAGACATCTTTAATGGTCTTTTGTTCGGCTTATATGCACCTGACTGGAATACCTTTTTTGGACAATTGAGTGCAAGCGTTTCTCTCGTCATTGTTGTGTCTGCCAACAGCAGTATGTGGCCAAACGCGGTCATGTTTCACTTTGTAATAAACACTACAGTACATACTTCGTCATACAGTACCGGTATGTCAATTTGTCAAATAGCACATTAACAAAACAAGCATGTATAGATCATGTTTTTTTTTTTTCAGTCACATGATGCTATATTGTATATTTTGCAATTTAGAATTAGGCCAAATGCTCTCCTGAATACACCTTCATCACCTACAATTTACAATTTACAATTGAGGCATTTAGCAGACGCTCTTAATCCAGAGTGATTTACATTAAGCAAGAACAAAAAGCATGGGGAATACATCACATAAAAACATTTATCATGAAACATGCGTAAGCTAAGAAAGTAACAGTGGAATATCTATAATGAAACTATACATATAAGCTATACATCTATACTACTATGATATACATTATGTACTATGACGTGCTATGACTACATACAATGCACTTATGCTGTTTACATAACATGCTATAAGTCTGTATCAAATGCTATCTAAGTCTACCTAGACCTAGGCCATGATAACGTAATCTCTGCCCCTTATTCATGTGCAGGGCTCCAATGCAAAATACAGGCCATGTCCGCTCTGAGTGCTCAAACTCAACTTAACCACTTCAACTCTATAGTGTCTCTATTCTGGAGACGTCCCAATTTGGCAAACATTCGAAAGTGCGGAGCACCTCTACAATCGGCTATTCTTGGCCAAAATATATGGTGTAGAAGGGAAAGATTGAGTGCCATATATAAATAGACGCACATCGGCATCATCATTTTTCGACTGCGGTCGAGATCATGGATTTCACAATGCCACACCAGACTTCCCGATCTCTTCATCGCCATCCCCAGTTCTTGCTTACTGATGCATGTGTCCCTAGCGATGACATCAGGGAACAGTTTTATACCTCTGGTCTGCTTTGAGGCAGGATTCCAGAGAAGAAGCTATTAGAGAAATCGATGGGTGGTTCTTCCAAGAGAGATTTTGCGCTCTCATTACTAGAAGGCGGTTGTAAAAGTGCCATCCAGCCATTACTATAATTTCTTTGAAAGTGTCCATGTCTCGGAGTAGAATCGGCTCGATGGTCGTCCTAAATATAGACGCACATACTGTATATGGAAAACACACAAAACAACTCTAAACAAAACATGAAAGCTAAGCAGATAAAGTGTCCTGTATGACTTTTTGGCCCTTGACCAGCAGCAAATTTCTATTTTAGTATTAGTCATAGTCTCTTGAATAGTTTTCATTTAGTTTCCGTACATTCACCTGGAATGTTTTAGTGTTACTCTAGTTTTAGTCGACTAAATATCACAAGATTTTTGTCGACTAAATCTACAGGTGATTTAGTCGACTAAAATGTATTTTGGCAGGCCTTGATGCCATCGTAATGACTGAATTTACCCTTGCAGAAAATAGCCGATCTACAAGCTCACAACACGGTGCAGCATGACGCGTTGTGAGCTTGTACATCTGCTATTTTCAACATGCAACCAAGTGTAAAAAGACCACTTCCTAACATTTTAGTCTAGTTTTTATTTGTTGACGAAATTGTCAATATATTTAGTCTTAGTTTTAGTCATCATAGCTTATAGTTTTCATTTAGTTTCCATTCAGTTTCCGTCAGTGAAAAAAGGTTTTAACAACCAAAACAACACTGCCCTTGACAGTGACCCTTGGCTCTGGTTCACACAGTAAAAGAGGCCTGCATGGTCTTTATGTTCTATTGCCCTCAGATGGTCACTAACGCCCCTCTGTAGACATAATATTTATCATCTTAAACACTTAAACCCGCAGATGGCTTCTTCCCGACACTCGGTGGGGAGCAGTTAGGGGTTAAGTGCCTTGCTCACTGAAACTGATTCCACATTTCAAATTAGGTAGGGTTTAAGAAAAAATCTGAGCCTGGGTTGATCTCCATTCTCCACCCCATGGAGATGTACTTGTGTTTGACTCTTTGCTAATAATTCAATCTATAAGGCCATCAAGTATGAGAAGCCATAGGATACGTGCGACTTGTTTCTAAGTTTTGACTTGTCTAATTGAATGAGGCTTAGCCTGTCTGTCAGTGGAACTTAATATCCTGCTAAAGTGGATTTAGTATTCTGACATGAAGAGTTCCTTAATTTATTTATCTCCCTGGAGGGTTTCCTCTCTACATCCCCATGTGTTTCTGGGTTGCTGGTGATGTACAGTACACTACAGTAGGACTGAATGCTTCAGTCCACAATGGAAAGATCACGCTCTCAAGCTTTTTTGTGTTTTAGACTTTTAACAGATATGCCGAGATGCTGTGGAGTATGCGTGCGACGCCCATTTAGTACTGACATATGGACATACTCAAAAGTAAAGTAAAAATACAACTAAAACTAATCCAAAACTGTAAATCCATCCCATGCCTGTTAGGAAGGCCGTACCGACGACTGCCATGATTTCCAGATCTGATAGGCCTACTCTTTCTGTGTAGCCTGGCTAATAAGCCAGACTCATATCACACTGTTGCATGTTTTTACCAGCTGCTGTGTAAGCACAGCTGGCCTATGTTCTCTCTGCATGGCTGCTGTAATGACTACCTATCGTCCTGATTGGCTGCCTCGTCACTATTGAAAAGTTGAACAAAATGGTTCCATTTGTACACGCTCAGAGTTAAACTAACAGTGATTTTACAATATACATTTGGGGTCCCAGATAGAAATGTCATTAAATGGGTTAGATTAATGCATGTCAAACTGGGGGTCCTTGAAATTAAACTGGTTGAGAATCACTGCACAAATCTTCTCTTATGGGGGCCCACGGGCTAATTAGTGTCAATTTGGGGGTCCTTGACATGAAAAAGTTTGAGAACCACTGAACCAAAAGTTTCTCCCAGGAGCCAAAACATGTGAGATGAGGATGTTTCCAGAAATATAATGCACATAAAGTGAGTTGATATTACATGTTGCATAATGGCTTCAGTGTATTAATTCTCTTCAGTCTCGGCCTTCAGACAAAAGTCTTTCACTTCAATACCTTCTGAATTCATCCAGGACATGACCATGCATGCATTTAACCTATTTTGGGTGAGAATGATCAAAACTTTTCAACAACAAAAAAAGAACATGGTTTAGTGTGGATGTGTGGAGAGTCTGGGACGTGTGGACTGCCGGTCAAGGTGTTGGAATGTTTGAATGCATTATATAAATGGACTTCATCTGAGTAATTTACTATGTCTGAGTGAAATATTGTGTTAATGAAGATGTGAACTGGATGTGGGTCAGTCACCCTGAGATTAATCTCTCAAGAACAGATTCTGTGCTGCAGCAGAGGGTGCTGTTTTTCCTTTTTTTGCCGATGGGAGATGAGATGGACTCGATGACTCCAGGACTAAATCACATCTTGTCCTTTTCACACTTTGTTTGTTATGAGTTGTTCCATTCCCCTCTCTGGCGTTGCACCCATGCCAGCTCTCTGTTATTCATATCCTGTGTTAGTGGAGCGTCATAAAGGACGGTAAATATTGAAGGATGTACTGTAGTACATGCTGCTGCTCAGATCAGGTTTTGTGCGGACGCACTGGCGAAAGTACCTGGTGATAGGCCCCGGTGCCCCTAAACTAAATATTGTGTGTGTGACGTGTGTGTAATTAATTAAAACATTACGTAATTGATTGTTGTTAATTACGTAACGAAAGAATGAATTTGAAATGCTTAAATAGAATTACCTTCATGTTCTTCAACAGAAGAACATGTAGGTTATTCATGTTCTTTCACTGAGAAGCTGAGATTTGACAGTTTGTAGCGGTCGACAGTACTTGCGCGCTCTGCTTGCGCACTAGTAGGCCATTTATGGCCTACTTGTGTGCAACAAGCAAGTAGGCACTCGACAGAGTGCAGTTCTAGTTATATCAGTGATTATATACTTTAAGTTGCTCTTTAAAGTCGCCCTACCAAATCCTTTCGAAGTCCAATCTAATTCGGCTAGCTTCAATCAAGACCCGACTCAACTTTAACAATGTGTATGAGCAAATCGACATTGGTGGGATCCCTTGGCCAATAAGGGACCAACATTCTTGATGATAATGTATGATGATGTACGATTAGAGCGCCCCTCACTTCACAATGGTGTGACTTTTTTATATTTACTGTTATTGTAAAGCACTTTGTAACACTTTGTAAAGTACAACGGTTCATACATTAAGAAAATAAATAGATGTGAATTTTTAGAAGAGATTTGAAAGGGAACACTGAAGCCCGACACACACCGGCTGCGTCCCCCGCGCGGCGCCGCGCGGCGCACACAGCCGCCTCCATTATTTTCAATGAACCTAACGCACACCGGCTCCGTCCGGCGCGCGGAGCCGCGCCGCGCCGCGCCGCCCGGCGCGCCGATAGAACACAGTTCTATTTTCCAGGCGGCGCCGCGCGGCAACGCGCCGCGCCGCAGACGGTCGCAGCCGGTGTGTGGTGGGCTTAAGACAGTTAATGGATGATCTCATGCAGCGGCTGGCTTAAAAGACCACAGATACCGGTATACGCAGGATACAGACAGACGTACATATGGCCGATGAGTCGAATCATTTGACAGCGAGCAGCATTTGACAGTAACAGCTGGCATGTCGTCAGAACAATGTTCTGCACCAATCCACTGAAACATCCACCGTAATTGACTTTGGAACTTGACTGACGACCCCATGCTTCTGAAACTATTGTTTGCTTCACCCAGTGGTTCTCAAAGTGGGGTCTGGCTGGGTACCCTAAGTAAGGGGTCCTTGAATGTTTGTGCTACGCACAAGTGTTTATACAAACACTCAAAATTTTCCATTCATGGTCAATGGGATTTACTGTTTGTGGCTTGTGCACACACCAAAAGCTGGACATAGCTATAGGAGGGGCTAGCGCCCCTCAAAGAATCACACTTGTGTGAAGTGAGGGACACTCTTATCATCATACATCATCACATTCTGTGCTCAGCCAATCAAATCATCACATTCCTAGGTCCAACCACACAAAGCTGTGCGTCGGAGGGGCTAAAGCCGATTTACCAGCTTATAGTATACCAGTTATCTATGCTCTCAGCACATCATGTTGACGTTGTATACGTATGACGTATGTACAAATAACACTAGACTTGTTTAGACCATTTGCAACTGAATTAAGTAGCGAAACAGCAGTGACACCATGAATGTCCTCTGTCTTCAAGAGAAGTGATCTAATAAAGATCATTGAACCAACCCAGTGTGTGTGTATAGATTTCCCGGGGCTCTTTTAATATCTTAGAGATGTTAAAACGGAACAAACTCCATTTTATCAAAACCTTGTTTCCAGACGAGGTGACTTTACACATCAATTTAGAAAATGGAATATCATACAAGGTGCTTGAAATGATTGCACCAGCCTAAATCGCATAACCTGAGAGATATGGAACAAAATAAATTGTTATTTATTTATTTAGTTGCTTGTCTATGCTTTCATTCAATCATTCACTCATTCCTCTTGACAAGATAATGCAGTTTCTGCAGGGGGAGGGGGGAATTAAAAAGTTCATGTATCATCATTCTTTATTACATTTTGCAAAATAGCAAAAACTTGAAGATCTACAAGATCACAACACTCCTTAGTGGTTTTTGTTTTTTTCATGAGATATTTGACTTACAAATTCAACAATATTATGCTTCAATTATCAGTGTTGGGTTTTGTCATGAAGACTGTATGAATTTCTACCTCTAGGTGGATTTTCTTCTTGTGTAACCTTTGCCACTGGTTCCCAATGTCAGGTTCGGGGACCAAAAGGGGTCCAAATGGACTCTAAGTACATGGCTGTAACTCAGCGTGTGTACAAATGCAGCCAGATGTCCACCTCAGACAAATCAATCTTGAGGCTTTTTAGATTAGGATTCCGGTATAGTTTAGTTCAGAGATTCTCAACCTTTTTAATTTCAACCGCCCCCAGTTTACTTATAAGCCTTAGTAGTCCACGGACCTCCATTTGATTGTTTTTTATTTATTTTATTATAATTATCCTCTTCGGGAGCCCACTCTATACACTGTAAAATCTTTAGTATTCATTTAACTCTGAGAGTCAGCATTACAGATCCGTAAGGGTCCATTTGGTCCTCTGGTGGTCACCAAACCTGACGTTAAGAAACAGTGGCGTATGGAATGCCAAATACCGCCATGATGCATTCCTCAGTCGAAAAATAAATGTATACGCATTCTTTGTCTTGTGTCATTTGTCTCTCTTACCTAACTTGTCCAGTGTGGATCTTGTTGTGGCGTGCAGTCTGTCTGTCTGTGTGGCAGCCGTCCAACACTTAAAAATAACTACTAGTTTACACTGCTTTAGGATGGATGTGTAATGTATGTGTAATGAAATACCGCACGTGCCAATGGAAAGATGTGGCTGTTTGTGTGTTACTGTAGGCTACTTGATGGCCAAATGTACCCGAGTATAGTAGAATTGTGACATTGTGATGACCATTCTTCTGGTCCTCACAAGAGGAATGCTGGTTTTATGGTTAAAAATTATTATGAAAGATGGTATATCATATGTAATATGTTTTAGCTATTTTCAGTGGCATGCTAAGCAGTTGATGATCTCACTAGTATAGTATAATGCAAACGTGCGTGTCTTTTTCTCATTATGTAAAGATTATTGGATCTATCCATCTTTTGACAGTCCATGCTAAACAGAAGAAATTCAACAGTTTGCTCTGCACAAATATGTCAGGCCAGAATAACAAACATGGCAGTACCAATCAGTGTCATGATAGAAAACACACTTTTCCTCTGGGCCCATTCACACTTTGCGTGACTTCAGTGTTTGAAAGTACATTTACGGGATACTTTCCTTCTACTCTACTTGGAGTAGATCTGCACTATATACACCCAGAACACCTTGTTCTAGGTGGAAATGGGCCTATCTAGGGAGTTGCTTTATGATCCAAGGAATTGGCCAAAATGTGAAGCGGCCTGTTATAGCGCCACCGTTAGGCCGATTTGAAGAGAGGTTCTTTCACTCCAATATTAGCTGTTCAGAGAATGACCGATGGAGTGAAAACATACCGCTACTCTCTTCTACCATCTGGCCTGGCCGAGACAACTATAATGTTGGTCTTAATATTCATAATTTGGGTACATTTTTGAATAATAATATACCGGTACTGTATATTGTAGGCCTAATCAACACTCAAGGTGAGGGGGTATGGTGGCACAGTCGGCAGTGTTGTCTCCTAACAGCTAGAAGGTTCTGGGTTCGATTCCCTCTGGAGACACTGTGGGCGTGCTCTCTCCTCTATCCATTCAGCGCCCATACCCGAGGTGGGGTTGGTGAAAGGGCCTTTCTGTGTGGAGTTTGCATGTTCTCCCTGTGTCTCCTAGGGTAGGTTACTGACCACAATATGGAGTGTTATTACATGGTGCATTGTTACAGGTGCATATTGTATACAGTACATGTTGACTCTGGGAATACACAGCAAGGGCATGATGGATGAATGTATTTGCTAGTCTTAAACTGGGTTAGTTATCTGGAGGCTGATAACACAATGTAAGCAGCACAGTATGGGGACCATATACACCTGTGGATAAAGCCGTCGCAAATCTTCGACGTTGCTACGATACTGTGGCCTGATGCTGCATTCACACTGGCAGCTACAAAAGATACAAAGAAGGCTAAGAAGTGACGCAGAGAATCTGTTGCTGCGTCGTGTTGATCAACACGTCCGCTGACGTCAAGCATGTAACCGTCGACACACAAGGACAATATAAATACATAATATAAAACCTGAGGTTAAAAAGAACATGGAACCAGGTGATAATTAGTTTCCCCCTTTAAAGCAGGAATTGGACGAAGAGAGAAATGGTTAAACAGCACGTGGTGGTTGTGTAGCTGCAGCTGAAGGCTGATCAAGCTTGGAATAGCTTTGTAGATTTTGTAGAGTCACGCGAGAGGCACAAAAGGAAAGGGGTTGGAAACCACTGTATAGAGCTAGTGTTTGTTCAGTAACCGTAATCTCACCCCTCTCCCCAGCTCTATGATAAACAGAAAATATATTTTCAGTTGGGTTGCACATGTTCAGCCAATCAGGTGAGAGCAGACTAGAGCACCCAGTGAAAGGTCTGGCTATGCGAGGCTAGAGGTCAAGGCCATTAGCCTGTGAAGGCAGGACTGAGGAAGCACTGCTTTAATATCCTTTTCCACTAATTGTCTCTAATTGTTTCCCTATACCTTTTCCCTAAGAATGCATGGGAGGGCATTATGCTTACATCTAAAACATAGTCACTGTCGGGCAGAAGCTTCCTATCTCCATGTTTAATCTTTTTTTAATGTTTTTTTTCATAGCGAATATAGCCGATCTACAAGCCGATCTACATGGGACATATTTTAAGTTTCACCTTTTATACCTTAGAATAGATGTAGAGCTATTTGACAGTGCAGAAACATAATTGCCTTCCTTGATGCATTAACGAGCAAAAGCTGGTCACACACACCTCTGCAGTGCTCTAAACTTAAAGTGACTGGAGTTTGGTTTAATTTCTATCCAAAACCACTTGATGGAATATGATTAAGGATTACTGTGATTATGGTAAACTCAGACATTCCATAATGATTGGCTATATAGGTATTATGGCTATATATGTATAAATATGGCTATATAGGTATTTTATCATGAACAAATCCATAGAACCACAAACAGAAAAGTGAAACATGGCTTAATTCCTACTTTGTAGTTTGGGGATTGATCAGCATTGCAGTTAGCCTGTTTGGCTGGCTCCAAGTACTCAAGAAGAAATTACCCTTTTATGTCTGCACGCTTACGCCAGCCATGTGTCAGAGAACGTGGCATAGGGAAAAGCTGTCTTTGATTAAGCAATTTGTTACAGTTTCAGAAGACAGCATTAGTATATGACGCTAGTCGGATGGAAAAACATTTCAGGAAATGTGTGTGTGTGGGGGGGGGGGGGGGGGGGGAAAGAACCTATAGCTGTGTTAATGATCCAATGTAATTATTATGGTCAAGGTCTTGTTAATGCATTTTATTTGTTCAATGGATATAGAACAGAATTAAGCACTTTAAGCCCTGCATCCCGGTTCTGGACATCGGCAGAGGGCTGCCCTGCATGGGCACAATCACAGCTGTGGTGTCACATTATGCGCAGCTTGACAACGAAGCATTGATTGCCTATACAGCTGGGCTACATGGCATGCTCCGTGGATTTGTCTATAGAGCATCTTAACGCCTGGAACACTAAACATATTTTTTGTTACACCATGACTAAACACGGGTATATTTTACCCAATGTAAAATATTCCATAGAAAAGGGGGGTCCTATCATGGGGGGGGGGGGGGGGAATCTTTGAAAAACGTTTGAAATATTCCTATAAAAAAACAGAAATTAAGTTGGGAATTTCTCCTTTGGTCCAGTCCACCCACTCCTAAGACATGTGAGATTGGTCCGGTGAAGGAAAAAAAAAAAAAAAAAAAATTGTGGGTGAATGGGATTTTTTTCTCTATCACACCATCACTAAACACGGGTGAAATTCACCCGAACACCTGCCTGTAGAAAAAAACAGGGATGTGGGCAGGGAAACAAACCAGCATCCTCAGATATCAGTAACATTATGAAAATTACAAAAATATGTGTTTAGTGGCATATAAATGTAAGGTTAAGTAATGTATATGTGGTGTTGCAAGGATGAGTGGTTATTTGGAAAAAAACGTCTCCCCAAGGGGTAGACAGCATTGGCGTTCGTTGGTGAAGACCTTATGTGCTACCTAGCACGAAGAGGATTAAGTAAGTAAGGGGTACCTGCATGGGCCAAAACAAGTTTGGGAACCCCTGCTTTAGTAAAATGGGCTTACCTTCTACTACACTACTGATAAGGATCGGGAAGCTGAGTGAGTGAGTCAAACAGCCTTAGGTATAAGCGGTTTGAAAGAGCTCTCCAATAAGCAGTGAGCACTGTGTGGAATGAAAGGACTGATGGTGTTTACAGCAAACTGTCAGTGAGATGCATTCAGGAGTTTGTCCAAAAAGTGATGTGAGCCAGTAGTTATAGAAACACCACAACCTTGTTGCAAAGCACACACTGAAGTCCAGAGTGTTTAACTTTGCCAGTGTAAAACTACAAAATACTTTTTAGGGTCTTCTATTAATTCCACTCCAGATTTGTGTAGCCTATAGGCCTACTGTGTCAATGTGCATTTTAATGAGCAACATTTTCTATTCTGAAAAAGTGTGTTTAACCACAGTATAGAAGAATAGCAGCAGAGAAACCTTCCGGTGACCTTTTTTATTGGGTAGGCTATCTGGGTTATGAACTATGTGTACATGTTCTCTACCAACTCAGAAATGGCCTGAATAAAAACAGGATACACGTACAGTGCGTGTCCGCTACAGTAAACAGTGTATCGTCAGGCAGAAACCCTTGTGTCTCCATATTTCAACTTTGTATGTCTCTTCGTAAATGCCCTATACAAGATTGTCAAACAAAAGTTGTGAAAATAGCTGACTTCGTAACAGGTACGGTCGCCCCTTTTCCATCTCGCCCCACCACTCTACCTAGCTGTAAATAACAAACATAATTCATGTTGGTGATTATATAAAAAGGTATTATCATATTAATTTATCATTGTTAGGTTCACTCTGTGTATAATAGCATCCACTGTCTCTGTGTCATGTTATTCTTTCTTAATTTAGAAATAGTATAGAGATCGACTACTATACCATCAAATAAATCTGTATACACGATAATTTCAGAGAGGGAGGGAAATACTAAATTAACTGTTAACTACATTACAACATTTCACGGGGGCGAGTTGGTAAAGGGGCGAATGCCGCGAGTCGGTTGGTTGGTATTCCTGAGCTTGTACATACTGTACATACTGTACATGCTATTTCCGCAATTCTTGGACATTTTTTAACTGTGTCTGTGGGTTTTAGAAATATTGAACCAATGGTAGGCCTATGTATTAAAAAGAACTTGTGACTATAAATAACAACATTGGAACACAGGTTATTTATTTATTTACCATTTCCTGAAAAGTCACACCAATGGTGGCGAGCTCACTTCAACCAACTCATTGGAGGCAATGTAGGGTTCAGTGTCTTGCCCAAGGACACTTCAACATGTGTGGACAGGAGGAGCCGGGATTCGAACCGCCGACCCACGGATCACTGGACGACCTGCTCTACCTCCTGAGCTATAGAAGCAGATGATATATTACATCAGTCGGCCTCATGCTGGCGCTATAACAGCCCACTTTACATTTCGGCGCCTTAAAACTCTTGAACCGGTTGTAAAATCAAAATTTCTAGATTCTAGATTTCTTGGGTCATGGCGCATCGAGAGAGAGTGAGTGCATTTTCCGGAACAACCACGGCAGTCGATAGTGTTTCTCGGCGGCATCAGTACGACACTCTACTCCAAACCCTTACCCTAACCATAACCGCAAGCACGACACTCTACCCCAAACCCTTACCCTAACCATAACCACAAGCACGACGCAATGCATGTCGGACCAAACGCACTGCCGTGGAAGCGAGCGGCAGTCGAGTGTCATAATCTCCCCCAGTTTCCCCGGCAGCTGCCGCCCCTTCTCCCGGCAGCGAGAATGCCACAAATCACGAATGGAATTGCACCTTTCCTGTACTACTTGCCCGACGTTTGGTTACACATACTACAGTCATGAATTGCATTACCCACACTGTAAATAATTTGGTGTTCATATATTCGGACGGGTAAGGACTAGTTGTATTTACACATTACATATGTAGTAGTTACAGTATATCGTATTAACACACTCTAAAATACAGGTGTATTAGTTATATTGTATTAACACACTCAGCCATACAAATGTAGTTGGTTCAAATAACATTTGATTCATTAAAATGAGTCCTGGGTTGCTGCTGGAAGTGAAGCAGGAAATTGTAACAGGACCAACAGCAGGTCTATTGGCACAGATGTGTGAAACCAGAGCATGAATCACCCATTCTAGGAACAAAATGTCTATTTAACTTAATAGCAGCTTGTTTTTTCTATCATAGACATTTCCCACCCCAATGGTATTTTCTTTTCATCGAGGAAAAAAATAAAAGAGGTTTGACTTGTTTGGGAGCTGTTTTTTTTTTTTTTTACTGTGTTTGTGCCCAGTACGTGGAAGAAGTAATATTTGATCATGTAAGTAAAAGTAGTAATACCAATATAAAAATAAGTACAAAAGTATTGGCATCAACATATATAAAGTATCAAAGGTAATAAGTACTCTTATGTCGAATGTCCCATTTCAGAAGTTGTTTTAAAATGTGTCAAACCTTTAAAAACTAAATAGCAGAAATACAATACGTTTACATCATGACACGTGAGCTTGCAGATCTGCCATTTGTAACTAGTTTATATTTAAAGGGTTTAATTGTCTAATGTAGGCCTATGTTTTTCAAATAATTGTAGGAGTAAAAAGTACAACATTTGCCTCTGAGATGTAGTGCAGTAGAAGTATAAAGTATATATTGCAAAAGGAAATAATAAAAGTTCCTCAAAATTGTACTTAATTATACTTACATAAGGTACTAAATATACAAATCTGTAGCTCAAAGACAATAGGTGATTTAGACCACCAATACCGCAGTATATTTCCAGCAAGCTTGCTGCTGTATTTTAAGAATCCCCAGACAACCAACGGTTGGAACATCTGGAAAGAATTTTGCTGGTTCTAATTGTCTGCTCGGCGGAGACTCCTGGCTCCAAGTGAGCGCACACACGCACGCACACACACACACACACACACACACACACACACACACACACACACACACACACACACACACACACACACACACACACATATCAGAAAATATTGTGCCAGGGATCCCTGCGGCCACGAGAAAACCTTACATTACAATACTATTTGTTCTGTGTGTTCACTGGCAAAGTGCAATACTATTCATGAACCATTTCTTGGCAACATGATGATTGTGGCCATGGCATTCAACTCAGATGAGAACGTGCCTGAATGCTTCTCCCATGGCATTGTACTTTAGAATGAATGTCAAGCCATTATGTCTGCAGTGCAACGACATAATGGCTTGACATTTTCACAGCAGGAGCGGTACTGGGTTCCATTTTTGTTTGATATTTCTAAATACACTGTTTTGGGATTTAGCAGTGGGGAAGGGGTGTTCCCTACTGAAGTTGGTATTTTGGTTACCTGTCTAAATCCCTAAAACACCTCCGTTACCCGTTATATATGCATAGGTGTGGTTTGGGCGTTACAATAATTAAACCAATCATCGTGCCACATATCCCATTGCCTTAAGAGATCCCTTATCCGTTGCCAGTTATGCCCAGTGCTATATTGCTTCATAGCCCATGGAAGAGTGTTGCGTTGCTGCCTTGAAGTCTCACTTGTGCTGCACCCCCACCCCTTTTGTTATTTTTTTTTAAATTCAAAGTACTATGTAAACTACAAAATTCTCATCATATAGATTGTGCGTGTAGGCCGTCTCTACGAAACGGTATCAAGCAAAAAGGAAAGTTCGGTAAATCGGAGGCCATTTGCTGCGCTGGTAACTAAACCAAATGGAATCGCACACGCCGCACAATGCCTGGCACAAATAACTTCTTTATCCTTTTAAAGACTGCAAGAGAAATCAATTAAAGAAGGCAGTTTGAGTTCGGATTAAAGGTCATTCCAGACCACCACCGAAATAATTGTCTTCTTTTTCCAGCCTCGCACATCCAGGTGTTTGAAGTAAATTATTGATCCCAACTATAACTTCGAGCAAAATAAAATCTGAAAATTAATTGACAGACCAAATGTACAGTACGTGTGACAGGAGATGCAGTCGGCCCTCAGGTATTTTTATATTTTCAAATGTGGCCCTCTTTGAGAAACAACCTGTCCTATAGGGCGTTGCAATGCATAAACATGTTTAATGTTTAATGATGTTTATTGAATATCAAATAGTTTATTTCGATCTTTTTTCAGTGAGACATTTTTTTTTTTAATCTGATTGAAAGGGTATAGGCAGAAGCTTGTACCTTATTAATGCCTTTAACAGGAGACAAGAAAATGAAGGCAGATCTTTGAGATTAGAGCGCCAGAGCAAAGAGGAAAAACATAAGAGGAAAGTTATCACAAACCCAGGAGCCTTCAGAGGCCCTATAATCCCTCTTTTATCCTGATGCTAACCTTCTTAGATCCTGATGCACTATGATAACTAGCCCCTCTCGGAACCCTACATAAAGCTTTTAAGAAATTTGATTGTCGCTTTAATGTAGGGTCCCTAAACATTACTTTATTTTAGTATGTAAATGTTGGAACGCGGACATGAACAAACGCCGCCTTAAGTCGATCGGCGCACTCTGGCGATTGTATTTCTTATGATGGCTTGTGAATGTGCGAACTATAAGTACCTATACATACCTCTGAGAATATCTCCTGTGTCGCGGAGGCCGTTAAGTATTTTTAATCCATGTTTGATTAAAAATGTCGCTTTGATTATTCTTGTTTATTTACCGTTTATTGTACCGCCTCCCGATGTGCCGTTGGCTTTGCCGGCTACGTCATAGCTATAGCGCCACTAGCTAGCCAGATAGGCGGTACAATGAGGTGTCAATAAACAAGGTAGGAAGAGCGACATTTTTAATCAAACATAGATTAAAAATACTTAACGGCTTCCGCGTCACAGGAGAATTCGCAGCGGTATTTATAGGTACTTATAGTTCACACATTCAGAATAACTCAAACAAACAGAAGCCCTCAAACGGCGCCGCAACGACGTATCCGACGTATTTATGTTTATTTCTGTTCGGTACCAGGTGGCACCCGACCGTGGAATAGGACCCAATGGGGTAAAGTCTACCAAATGCCAGAACTTTAGTACCATTTGGGTTCTGCTTGTGGGGCTATATGATAACCTGAACCGATGCCGTGGAACAGCCCAGAGTGCCAGTCACTTCTCTCATGGTGTCCTTTCATCACCAACAATTATGTCCATTTGTCTTGGGCATGCGTGATATCGTGCATGCTCTCATGGTATCGGATGGAAACCTTGTGTTGTATTTAGTTTTAACGAAAAAAAAGCCTGTTAAAACCAATGAATAAAAAGTGCAATATGTGGCTCTGAAATAATGGAATGTAAAGTGCCGTATCAAAATATTTTAGTACCTCTAAAGTATAGTAGGCTACTTAAATTGAATAAATGTACTTAGTTACTTTCTACCACTGATCCTTTCCATTGAACATACTTTCCATAACATTGGACCACATGTTGGCATGTTTTAGCTTCTCTGTTACACGCGACTGTTGACAGAGAAGTGACAGAAGTTAATACAGACCAGAGTCTAGAGGACCTACTCTGCTAATGTCATTAGTGCAGTGGTCCTCAAAGTGGGGTCCGGGGACACCCAGGGGTCCTTGAGGGGTTCCCAGCAAAATGAGTTAATGCAGCATCAAAATCAATGTAACCACTTTGAACCCTAGGCTATTGAAAATGCCCGATACAAACTCACACTGTGAGTGTGTTCGAGTGGCTATAAAAAGAAAGACCCTTGAAAATTAGGGGTGGGTGATTAGGGGTGGGACGTGGGTCCCTGGCACGAGATATGGTCTGATGGCCAAATACCTATGGTTTTGGGGGTCTTTGGGGGTCTCAAGTTTGGGAAGATGTATTAAGGGATTGTGACAAAAGAAATAGGTTTTATATAGGTTTTTCTTTTGTAGGTTTTCTGAGCTCAATTGCAGCCAAAATACCGGTAGACTCCTCAAGTGTCCACAGTAAAAATACGAAAAAGCAAATAAAGCACAAAAGCATATAAATTCCTTACCGTAGAGCCACGGGATAGGCTGTCCGTCCATCATCTTCAAACGTATTGGCGCTCTTTTTAGTTACCGTAGGCTATAGTTATTTATCAATACCTCTGGCAGGTTAAATACAATTGACTTTCTGAATGTGAATGAATACACGTTGGTCACCTAAACGACCCACGGACCCAGCAATGACGAGCCTAATAACTAATAACTTAATAATTAATTTTGAAGGAATATTAAATATAATGTCCATGTTTGTAAAAAGCAGCGACTGAACTAAAGCTACACACCAAATAAACACAACAGCTGCTGCTAATTTCCTCTGACAAACCTCAACCAGAGTCATCTAATAGGAGAGTAGCGACACGCTTTGATCTCGCCCTATGGTAACAATGTAATGCGGAAGTGCTCATTCTATCTCAATGGGATAGTTCCAATGTGTGGCACTATGGGAGTCAACGCTAGTGTCGCCACTCTTTTACTAGATTTACTCTGACCTCACCTAACAAAAAACTTTAATAGAATACAAAATATAAAGTAATGGATGCCAAATGTTAGACAAACCCACCTCTTGTCTGATATGCTGCATAAAATATATATATATTTTGAAAAAAAAAAAACCCTGGTTCTCCTCACGTCACACCTGACAGGAGACAAGTCACGTGACCA
>NC_137865.1:36267283-36277283 GCF_963924005.1 Protomyctophum bolini
CTTGAGTTTCACCTGCCAAGCAGTCGTGGGTAAGGAAGAGGTCTTTATGGGGAATGCTTCTGCAAGCAAAAAAAACATTCGTTTGTAATCAACTCTAACAGGAGCTGTCATTGATCCCTTTAGGAATATGCAAAGTCGATTCCTGCAATGACCAGGCAATATGCGTGAAGGCTGCGGACAGAATGACTTGCAAGTGCCGTCTGGGTCTTTACGACGACTTATGCGCCTCGGGTAGGATATGTTTGCAATGTCCTAATAATGGTTTGCCTACTAAGTGGGCACAAACATTGTGGTTGTGGTCACCAATGTTGACTTGCTATGTGCAAGAATCATTAACTATTTGGAAAATTGTTTGCAGCAATGTAGCTGTTGTACATAATTTGCACATGTACACAACACTGTAGGATTGGAGAAGATTTTAACCTCTGGCCTTTCACCTTCAACCTCCAAGGAGGTAAAGACAAAAAAAACCAGATGTCAACATCAACACGCGTTCGTTTGCATGATTATTTCCCATAAAATGGTACCAACCTCTGGAATAAATACACAGCAAAGAGTTATAATTATCTATACGTTTTAATAATCAAAAGCCCTAATAAAATAGTGTACAATAATGTTTGGCCCTATAGTCTACAACAATATAATATGAGCCTATACAATCATAAGAACAAATATGGTTACCGACAGAAGTCAAACGAATTAGCCACCGGTAGACCTCTGGACTCTCCATTCCGTCCGTGACCTCGGTGTCACATCATTTCTAGAGAGTGCCGATTCCATGGAATCGACAGTTATTTAATAGTTCCAAGTTTTGTATATAGTCCAATCAGAATAGTTCATTTCTTCAGGGGGTGCTCTTGGCCATCCTCCCAATTTGAAGTGTCGTGTTGGACCTCTTCTTCCGGACTCTGCTCCCTATGTGTGGGTGTATGTGACATGTGTTGTGTTTAATTAAATGTGCCAGTCATTATGAGATCATGTTTATGTGTGTATGTGAGCTTTCTTAAATGTGACAGTAGATCAACTAGTGTGTATGTGTGTGTGTGTGTGTGTGTGTGTGTGTGTGTGTGTGTGTGTGTGTGTGTGAATGTGTGGACCCTGGACGGTCCCTCCATTTGTTTGCACAGTCCGGTCGAGAGGGTGGGCTGACCTGTTGTGGGGACCTGAGAGAGAGTGTGTGCGTGCCTGCACGGGCGTGCACACGTGTAGAAGCTGCATGTGTACTTTACATTTAGTGAGGCCTGGTCAATATGTATTAGTTGTCCTATATGAATACATAGCATTTTACCATTATGATTACCTGTTTATTTCCTATATATAATGTAAATACTTTAATAATAGCTTGATGGTAAATATACCTTGGTAATACTACTTAGAGTGGTATTTTATACCCTAAATATTTTAATAATTTCCCCCAGTCCCCCTCAACATATCTTCATAAAAGATATGTATACTAAAAATGTCCCCTTGTGTACTATACCTTGTATTAATTTGATTACACCGGGGTTCTTCCCCTGACCTGAATAAGAAATGACTACCCGGAGAAGAGTCCTTATCTCTTGTTATTTGTTAAAGCAGCATTGACCTTTGCCCTTGATTTAGCCTGAGCTATACCACCAGGCTGTAATACCGAGTAATGGTACTACGTAAAAAGTCTATTTTACCTTAACTTTCAAATAAAGAAATAAAAGTTTAACATGCAAATGTAACCTCATTCTGTTTACATACTATAATTTAAAATGGCCTGGGATGAGATACTGTAAAATTGTACGATCTGGGTGGGCACTTAAAACCATTATCTCTTTCTGTTAGTGTTTACTTAAGATTTATACACGGCCTTACCTTTTAGTGCTACAGACATTGACCACACACACACCTGCATTCGTTTTATTGTTGTCTCTTGCTTACCAAGAGATGTATTTTCGAGTTTTGGATTTCCATACTTCAAGTTGGTCCATACCTGGTTAAAAAGCATCATAAATTGCACCAAGAAACTAGCTACGTTAAAAATGAATTTCTCTTTCCTTACTTACTTATACATATAGCTTCTAGTGTCATAGTGTTGCTGACCTGAGCTCAAAATGGCTAATCTATTGTTTACTTATTGCACACACTCGTGCGCCCTTTTATGTGTATTGTGCGGATGTGAAAAGCTGCCACCGATTTCCAATTTTTTTCTTAAAAAGGTAAGAACAATATTTGACGTTCACATCCCAACATCGTATTGGGCCGTGGTGCTGGTCCGACCCGATACGCCTTGTAGTCACGTGATGAAAGATGTATTCCTTGTTGCTGAGAAGGATGAAAAAATACAATGTTCATTTGGTGTTGACACATGCTGTTTGCCCCCCAAAGTTCATGTCCCATCAGCCCCCCAAAGTTCCTCATTGGTGCTGCTTGTCACATCTGCCCATAGTCACTGCATGTGCCCCCATTGTTCATTGTCACATCTGCCAGTCTTTTTTTCACTTTTATTGCGCCATGCATGCGCAAGTTGACTATTATAGGCTAACTGAAAACTGAGTTGTTGAAGATTCAGCCTTTTTGATGTAAACAATGTGAGCGGGAAATATTCCTCTATAACCGGATATGGTAATTTAGTATTGGCAGTTTTCATAAATATGTACTTTAAACTTAATGTGTTCCCTCTTGTGGGTCTATTTGTGTTACTAATTTATTGTAAAATCATTGCTGACACAAGGCTAATCTGACCTGTCAGATGTCAAATTCACTTTCTAAGTTCTTCCCTATTGGGTTAATATTGAAACAGTGCATTCCTTATAATCGGGCCTGTGGACACTTGTGGACCTGTGGACACTTTTAAACAAATTTGTTGGTGCATTTTATGTCACAGATTATATTATCACAGATTTACAGTATGGACACACAGTTTTACTTTTCGCTTAAGTCTTTTCTTTGAAGTTGGGATGCAACCCTAGTGTTGCCTATACCTGGTTAATTAGCCTATATATAAACATTTCTATATGAGTCCTTGTAGATCGGCTATTTTTCTTTACACTTATTTTAATATATATATATATATTTAGGAACGTGAAACAATTCACTTTACTTTGGGAGACTTTTTGAATACATTTATTTGGGTTAGTATTTTTAATTCTTAAAACCGTTTTGTACAGGGTATTGTAATGGGTTAAATGAAAGATCATGTTATTCTTATTAGTCCCTGGATATGAGACATTTATTGTGCTTTTGATACAGACTATATTGGTATATTTATGTATACGGTACAGGGCCATCCAAAACAATGCCTTATATTAGTAACCGATGATTAATTTTCTCTATTTATGTTTCTTTAATGGTATGAGGGATAATTAGATTTCAGATAACTGTTAACTCTGGGATATTTTTACTATTCACTTAATTTATGCGTGTTTGTGAAGGGTGAAACCGTCATAAGTCTCAATTCACTTAATTCCTTTATCAATTTAAATAGTACTTCAAGTTATACTATTTTCTAACTGTATTTTCACCGTATGTTGCTACCAATATAATATTTCAGAATACAACACACAGTTTTAAATATCTTTTTGTAACCAGTCACCCTAGTGACCCTTTATCAATTCTTTGGTACTTCAATTCGTTATTCTATTTTCTAACTTTTATTCTAAAACCTGACTATTGTTTTTATTCTTTTTCTAAGTTTTCCGCAGGAAATCTCTAACCTGTCTATACCCTGTTTTTTTTATTCTTTTTCTAAGAGTAGAGGTCAACTGGGCTCATCACGCAAACCCAGCAGCATCGCTAGTGCTGGCTGGATCCCATATACCCACTGGGCTCATCATGTAGAGCCTTAGGCAGCTTAGCTAGTGCTGAATGGATTCTTCATATACCCACTCACGTTTTTTATTTTTGGCTGCTCTCTAAACTACGCAGCCATGTCACCACTTTCTGTATCAGAGGATCAGATCGGAGGGGCTTTGAAAGTCAGTCACCCCCGGGCCGATCCTATAACACAGAATAATAATGCACAGCTATATAGTCACAAATGCTTATAACATCTAGATACAGCTGCCTATTTTATTACCATGAGCACCTACACTCCCTGTGTAGGATTTTAAACCATATACTTAGATAACCTGTAAAACCATGTTACTAATATAATCACCATCCCCCCCGTATGGCTTTGATCTCAATAACTCTTGTTTTCCGTACACCCAATTGGTGTTTCGTTAACTGGATTCTTCAGGAAATTACCTGGCTAATGAATACTTTTGATTTCACCAGAATATTAGTCATCCATATTTGTTCTTATGATTGTATAGGCTCATATTATATTGTTGTAGACTATAGGGCCAAACATTATTGTACACTATTTTATTAGGGCTTTTGATTATTAAAACGTATAGATAATTATAACTCTTTGCTGTGTATTTATTCCAGAGGTTGGTACCATTTTATGGGAAATAATCATGCAAACGAACGCGTGTTGATGTTGACATCTGGGTTTTTTTGTCTTTACCTCCTTGGAGGTTGAAGGTGAAAGGCCAGAGGTTAAAATCTTCTCCAGATACAACATTATCAGACTTATATTTACCAAACTTCTGCTGCCCATAATGACTGGCTACTAGCCACAGGTTTTGTAGAAATGAGGCCTTGATAATTGTAGAAACGAGGCCTTGTAAGAACATTGTAAGAATCTTAAATTCATGTAGCCTATCAGGAAGGGGAACACTACAAGGTACTTTTATTTGTCCTTTCACTGGGTCATTCTCTTGCCTAAAATTGGTATCATAATTCCAATTACCCAGCACTAAAGCAATGATTATTGGCACTAGTGCTATCAGACAACACTTAAACCATGTGTAATCCTAAATGTACTGAAACTTTGAATTTAATGAAACTGTCTTGATTTGTTTTGCCCACCCCCCAACAGATGCAAAGATCACTGTTGCTTGTACTAGTACAGACATCACTCTGTCGGTAGCGGAAGGATACTTCGAGTATTACAACACACTCATTGGGACCCTGCATTTGCCCGACAAAGACAACAAAGACTGTGATGGACGAGTTGTCAACAACGGCAATGGCTTTTTCGTAGCCACAGTAACCAAAGAAGACTATTCAGCCTGTGGAGGAAAAAAACTGGAGGTGAAATGAAAATATGTTTTATGTAGTTTTGAATCATGTAAACTTTCTATCGTTTGAAGACTGATAGGCACCAGTGTCTTGTGCCAAAAATATCCTTAATCATATAAGTATTGCACAACTGAATTTCACCCACTTTAACTTTTAAAACTGATGTGGCAATGTTATCAGTGATCTAATGGACTGTATACGACATGAAATGCCATTCCCCTCAGCCACTTGGCAGTGCAACATAAAGAGAAGCAGGGGGTACAAAGTATTAAATCCTGTGGAGTGTTTCCTCCTTAAGGGACTGACCGTTTGTTGTGTCCAACACATGAATGTTATGCTGGTCCTGCTTGCACAACTGTTATAGGGGAACTGCACTTTCATAGATCTGGATTTCTTGAATATATTGTGTTTAACTTATATGCCTCTCCTACAGAAAAACGAGACTCACATCATATACTCCTTAAGTCTTCAGTCGGAACCTCAAATCCATCACAACATCGTCCGAGACCCTATCATCAATATCAACTTCAAGTGCATCTACCCATTCAATAGACTAGTCAGCCTACCGTTCGCAGTTTTACCATATGTAAGGTAAGCAGAAACGTCATGGGCTTCTGTGTCTCAGCCTGGCCGATGCCAGATTTCTGGAGGCTGATCCCACTTAGAGTCCTAACCCATGAATCTTTCTCAAGTGTTAATTGGCTGTTTATGTGATAAATTGCTCTATAGTCTGCTTTTCACAAACTCCATGTGCCCATGACATCAAATATAAAAATGGAAATACTATCCATGTTTTCAGTGAAACGCAGTTTCGAGTGGATGAGCTTGACGCCACAATTCAGATGATGCTGTACACGGACGACACCTACACCAGTTTTTACGAGAGTGCACCTACCATTGAGCTTATTGACACGGTACGTATAGATGAGTAAATGTACTTGACACTGAATGCACAAAATACTGTTTAGTACTGTTAATTACTTTAGATTTTATAATGCACAGCTACTCCACTACATCTCTGTGGCAAATATAAAATGGCCCATATAGAGCACCGAAGTCTGACGTCACTTTCAGTAGAGTGTGCCAATATACAGAGTGTGTATATTATTTTTTGCAGTGAAATCTCCATAGGGCGATTTTAGGTCGTTTCATATAAGAAATGTATAAACCGGCCTTTCTGTCAGGGGAGTGTCTGTGCGTCGTTAATGATGTCCATTCATATTTGATACAGCCAGTTTCTGGAGAAAATGGAATTAATGTGGCCGCAAAAGCCTTGAAACTACATATGAAGGCAATGTCGCTGCTAATATACGGCACGCCCAGCTGTCAACACATTGCGTTCCTGAGATTCCTCGTTGACGTAAGCTCAGCTGGTGGTGACTCGACTCATACTAACCACGAAACCTTAAATATCAATAGAATAAATGTAATTAACATTCAGTTTCTGTTGTGCGACGGGCAGATGCAGCCACCCGCCTACCCGGAAATGTGGTCTCTGGGTTGTTTGACTGTTTCTAACGCTTATTTTGTTACTTTGGGTATATTTCCACCTTCAGTCGATGCTTCATATCCATATGAGTGAAAAGGCTGGGGTGATCGGTTTATTTTTCAAACGGTTCTTATATGAGGCGATCTAAACTCCCCCTATGGAGATTACAATGCAAATAAAAAGTACACGAACCTGGGGACTGACGTCCTCTACGGATAGTGACGTCATGACTTCGGTGCTCTATACAAGCTCATCAAGAGTGACCCTCTTGATGAATGTCCAGAGGGACTGAAACATGCCATCGTATCATTTGTTACTGTCCAAGGCACCTGCATATGAACCAAGTGATTTCAAAATATTTCCTTTGCAAATGGCTCATAATTGAATAATCTATTAAATCGATGAGTTTGCTTAACTGTTGCACTCCATATATCCGTCCATCGCAGGTGTACGTGCAGGTGAAAGTGACGTATCCAGAGGATTTCTTTAACATTCGTCTAAATGAATGCTGGGCCACCCAAACCAAAAATTCCACTGCTGCAGATGACAATCTTAGCCACAAGCTCTTGGAACATGGGTAGGCCTGTTCACAATTACTACATTATCACTCATTTCCCATAATGGTTTCCATTTAAATTTGGAAAAGGGATCACTTTCAGCCCTGTGTCCCTACTCCTATTGGGCATGCCATTGTCTAGGTTAATATAGCTGCTCTACAAACTCATAGTTGCTTAATTTCAGCCATTTTTGAGTATTTGTATTCCCAATCTGAATGTTATGGATTATTTGTTCTATTTGAGTTTTGATTTGTTTTAAAAAATTATCTAATTATTCAGAGCCAAGTTTCAACAAGGTAAAACAAATGGCAAAACTGGATTTGTAATGCACTATTTCAGTTTTTTCAGTAAAAACATCACACTAGTGTGAAATGATGATCACAATTGGCGTCCTCATTTTCTATCCTAGAGTCCAATCTGGCTTATCACTTGTGGCGTCCTCAATAGTCTGTCCTCACTTCATCCTCAATACATACATTGTTCAGCCAGTAAAATCATCGCTATGGGGTACACCCAAAGCTGGACATGGGAGGGGTCTAGTTCCCCTCAAATGTTTAGTTTTGTACTAACCTGATAATTCATCCCTCTTCCCCCTCTAGATGTGTCACAGAAGGTGACGACACAGTGAAGTTCCTGCCACTGGACCCGACTGCTTACGACCAGTCGGGATCAGTTGGTCCGTTCAACGGGATGAAGGGCACCGTGCGCTACAGCTTCCAGATGTTCCGCTTTAAAAAAGGCCCTCAGGAGCTGTTCCTGCACTGCTCCCTTGTGATCTGTGAGGACGACCCGGATCACAGGGAGGACTGCATGGCGGTAAAAACACGTTGCTCCATACCATGCGTCAGACTAAATGTTTTTATAATAGTCGTGGGGGAGCCCCTCCTCCCCCCGCTAAGTGTACAGATTTGTTAAAATAATGCTTTATGTGGACACGCCCACCAGTTCATTAATTTTGCCTGATGGGTGGTGATCCACCTGAACTGAAGCTGCACCCACAGCTGTAGTTGTCTGATAAAGGGAGAGGGGTGGATGGTGTGGTGTCACTATATTATAGTTTATTTCATTGGCCCGTTTGACTGTCAAGGTTTCAGCCTCCAGGAAGAAACCCTAAATACAAAGTTAATACACCATTGCACATAAACAACTCCAGGGTGTCTAATGAAGTACTGTCACCTCATAGACACATGAAAAACTGGAAAAATACAAACATTGTGGCACTCCATCTTTAATAAAAATGGAGTGCTTGTAAAATGAGAACGGGAAAGTAACTTGCGTTCAGCAAGTAAGCAATGAGTCCTGCATTTCTGGTGTGACTCCTTGTCTTTGGTCATTTTCAGAGTTGTCCTGCAATTCCTGCAATAGAAGTTAGGAAGAAGAGGGAAGTGGCAACGCCAGGTCTTAACCAAGGCCTGCTGTCATATGGTCCCATCAAGATCCTGATGCCAAAGCCAGCTAGCCAGCCAGAGTCGTCGGGTAAGGGAGTGGTTCTCAAACTTTTTCCATGTCAAGGACCCCCAGTTTGACATGCATTAGTCTATGGACCCATTTGAAAAGATATGCCAGGCACCCCCATAAGAGACTCTAGCAGTGATTCTCAACCTGTTTCAAGGACCCCATGTTTGATCTGAATTAGGCTACGGACCCCCATTTAATGGCATTTCTATCTCTGGGACCTCAAATTATATTAAAGTTAATTTAACTCTGCGTGTACAAATGGACACATGAGGGTCCATTTGGTTACTTGTCGTCATTTGATTCCCTCAAGGACCCCTAGGGGTCCCCGGACCCCACTTTGGGAACCACTGGGGTAAGGAAACCACTCTTTTATCAACAAATGGTGACTAAATCAATTCATCTGGATAACCACTTAACCCTGTAGTACACTTTGGTGTGTACAGAATGGTGCCGTGGTGTGAGCACACCCCCAGTACAATTGCCGACCTACTAGGTCACATATCAGTTACTTGCAACAGGATGCACTGAGCTCTTAATCAACCAACACTTTCCTTAATATGTAAAACCTATAACAATGGAAAACTTTCAGTAGCTACTGTAATTAGAATGTAATCTCACCTCACTAACTAGTCTATCGATTCATCCAATTCCTAGGACTGTTGGCAGACTTTGTTCAAGCAAGACAATGTTACATTTTACAATGCAGTGTTTCAAGTGGTTGTAGACGTGTGTTATACATGGTCTTGTCGTTTAGGAGCTAAAGTAGTGTTTCCATGAGGTGGTTCCAAATGGGTTAAGATAACTCTGGTCCATAGAAAGTTTGATCCAACTCTTGGAGGCATGTTTGGTCCTTGATGTCTTGAGCTAAGGATTTTATTTCATGTTGCAGGTGTAATGAAGATGGTGGCACTACCTGTAGCGGTCATTTGTGCTGTGGGATCGGTGCTGCTTCTGCTCATTGCCTGATGCCAAAGCTTGAATAAATTGAATAAATGTACTTAGTTACTTTCTACCACTGATCCTTTCCATTGAACATACTTTCCATAACATTGGACCACATGTTGGCATGTTTTAGCTTCTCTGTTACACGCGACTGTTGACAGAGAAGTGACAGAAGTTAATACAGACCAGAGTCTAGAGGACCTACTCTGCTAATGTCATTAGTGCAGTGGTCTTCAAAGTGGGGTCCGGGGACACCCAGGGGTCCTTGAGGGGTTCCCAGCAAAATGAGTTAATGCAGCATCAAAATCAATTGGTCGGGGGGGTAGGACCAAGGGATTTGGGATTTGTTTATAAACATTTTGGTATTTGTTTATAAACATTTGTGATTTATTTATAAACATTTTGGGATTTGTTTATAAACATTTGGTATTTGTTTACAAACATTTGGGATTTGTAA
>NC_137865.1:36282283-36532283 GCF_963924005.1 Protomyctophum bolini
TGTTTGAAATGTCCTAATAATGTTTTGCCTACTAAGTGGGCACAAACATTGTGGTTGTGGTCACCAATGTTGACTTGCTATGTGCAAGAATCATTAACTATTTGGAAAATTGTTTGCAGCAATGTAGCTGTTGTACATAATTTGCACATGTACACAACACTGTAGGATACAACATTATCAGACTTATATTTACCAAACTTCTACTGCCCATAATGACTGGCTACTAGCCACAGGTTTTGTAGAAATGAGACCTTGATAATTGTAGAAACGAGGCCTTGTAAGAACATTGTAAGAATCTTAAATTCATGTAGCATATCAGGAAGGGGAACACTACAAGGTACTTTTATTTGTCCTTTCACTGGGTCATTCTCTTGCCTAAAATTGGTATCATAATTCCAATTACCCAGCACTAAAGCAATGATTATTGGCACTAGTGCTATCAGACAACACTTAAACCATGTGTAATCCTAAATGTACTGAAACTTTGAATTTAATGAAACTGTCTTGATTTGTTTTGCCCACCCCCCAACAGATGCAAAGATCACTGTTGCTTGTAGTAGTACAGACATCACTCTGTCGGTAGCGGAAGGATACTTCGAGTATTACAACACACTCATTGGGACCCTGCATTTGCCCGACAAAGACAACAAAGACTGTGATGGACGAGTTGTCAACAACGGCAATGGCTTTTTCGTAGCCACAGTAACCAAAGAAGACTATTCAGCCTGTGGAGGAAAAAAACTGGAGGTGAAATGAAAATATGTTTTATGTAGTTTTGAATCATGTAAACTTTCTATCGTTTGAAGACTGATAGGCACCAGTGTCTTGTGCCAAAAATATCCTTAATCATATAAGTATTGCACAACTGAATTTCACCCACTTTAACTTTTAAAACTGATGTGGCAATGTTATCAGTGATCTAATGGACTGTATACGACATGAAATGCCATTCCCCTCAGCCACTTGGCAGTGCAACATAAAGAGAAGCAGGGGGTACAAAGTATTAAATCCTGTGGAGTGTTTCCTCCTTAAGGGACTGACCGTTTGTTGTGTCCAACACATGAATGTTATGCTGGTCCTGCTTGCACAACTGTTATAGGGGAACTGCACTTTCATAGATCTGGATTTCTTGAATATATTGTGTTTAACTTATATGCCTCTCCTACAGAAAAACGAGACTCACATCATATACTCCTTAAGTCTTCAGTCGGAACCTCAAATCCATCACAACATCGTCCGAGACCCTATCATCAATATCAACTTCAAGTGCATCTACCCATTCAATAGACTAGTCAGCCTACCGTTCGCAGTTTTACCATATGTAAGGTAAGCAGAAACGTCATGGGCTTCTGTGTCTCAGCCTGGCCGATGCCAGATTTCTGGAGGCTGATCCCACTTAGAGTCCTAACCCATGAATCTTTCTCAAGTGTTAATTGGCTGTTTATGTGATGAATTGCTCTATAGTCTGCTTTTCACAAACTCCATGTGCCCATGACATCAACTATAAAAATGGAAATACTATCCATGTTTTCAGTGAAACGCAGTTTCGAGTGGATGAGCTTGACGCCACAATTCAGATGATGCTGTACACGGACGACACCTACACCAGTTTTTACGAGAGTGCACCTACCATTGAGCTTTTGGACACGGTACGTATAGATGAGTAAATGTACTTGACACTGAATGCACAAAATACTGTTTAGTACTGTTAATTACTTTAGATTTTATAATGCACAGCTACTCCACTACATCTCTGTGGCAAATATAAAATGGCCCATATAGAGCACCGAAGTCTGACGTCACTTTCAGTAGAGGGTGCCAATATACAGGGGTGTGTATATATATTATTTTTTGCAGTGAAATCTCCATAGGGCGATTTTAGGTCGTTTCATATAAGAAATGTATAAACCGGCCTTTCTGTCAGGGGAGTGTCTGTGCGTCGTTAATGATGTCCATTCATATTTGATACAGCCAGTTTCTGGAGAAAATGGAATTAATGTGGCCGCAAAAGCCTTGAAACTACATATGAAGGCAATGTCGCTGCTAATATACGGCACGCCCAGCTGTCAACACATTGCGTTCCTGAGATTCCTCGTTGACGTAAGCTCAGCTGGTGGTGACTCGACTCATACTAACCACGAAACCTTAAATATCAATAGAATAAATGTAATTAACATTGGAGATTACAATGCAAATAAAAAGTACACAAACCTGGGGACTGACGTCCTCTACGTCATGACTTCGGTGCTCTATACAAGCTCATCAAGAGTGACCCTCTTGATGAATGTCCAGAGGGACTGAAACATGCCATCGTATCATTTGTTACTGTCCAAGGCACCTGCATATGAACCAAGTGATTTCAAAATATTTCCTTTGCAAATGGCTCATAATTTAATAATCTATTAAATCGATGAGTTTGCTTAACTGTTGCACTCCATATATCCGTCCATCGCAGGTGTACGTGCAGGTGAAAGTGACGTATCCAGAGGATTTCTTTAACATTCGTCTAAATGAATGCTGGGCCACCCAAACCAAAAATTCCACTGAAGCAGATGACAATCTTAGCCACAAGCTTTTGGAACATGGGTAGGCCTGTTCACAATTACTACATTATCACTAATTTCCCATAATGGTTTCCATTTAAATTTGGAAAAGGGATCACTTTCAGCCCTGTGTCCCTACTCCTATTGGGCATGCCATTGTCTAGGTTAATATAGCTGCTCTACAAACTCATAGTTGCTTAATTTCAGCCATTTTTGAGTATTTGTATTCCCAATCTGAATGTTATGGATTATTTGTTCTATTTGAGTTTTGATTTGTTTTAAAAAATTATCTAATTATTCATAGCCAAGTTTCAACAAGGTAAAACAAATGGCAAAACTGGATTTGTAATGCACTATTTCAGTTTTTTCAGTAAAAACATCACACTAGTGTGAAATGATGATCACAATTGGCGTCCTCATTTTCTATCCTAGAGTCCAATCTGGCTTATCACTTGTGGCGTCCTCAATAGTCTGTCCTCACTTCATCCTCAATACATACATTGTTCAGCCAGTAAAATCATCGCTATGGGGTACACCCAAAGCTGGACATGGGAGGGGTCTAGTTCCCCTCAAATGTTTAGTTTTGTACTAACCTGATAATTCATCCCTCTTCCCCCTCTAGATGCGTCACAGCAGGTGACGACACAGTGAAGTTCCTGCCCCTGGACCCGACTGCTTACGACCAGTCGGGATCAGTTGGTCCGTTCAACGGGATGAAGGGCACCGTGCGCTACAGCTTCCAGATGTTCCGCTTTAAAAAAGACCCTCAGGAGCTGTTCCTGCACTGCTCCCTTGTGATCTGTGAGGACGACCCGGATCACAGGGAGGACTGCATGGCGGTAAAAACACGTTGCTCCATACCATGCGTCAGACTAAATGTTTTTATAATCGTCGTGGGGGAGCCCCTCCTCCCCCCGCTAAGTGTACAGATTTGTTAAAATAATGCTTTATGTGGACACTCCCACCAGTTCATTAATTTTGCCTGATGGGTGGTGATCCACCTGAACTGAAGCTGCACCCACAGCTGTAGTTGTCTGATAAAGGGAGAGGGGTGGATGGTGTGGTGTCACTATATTATAGTTTATTTCATTGGCCCGTTTGACTGTCAAGGTTTCAGCCTCCAGGAAGAAACCCTAAATACAAAGTTAATACACCATTGCACATAAACAACTCCAGGGTGTCTAATGAAGTACTGTCACCTCATAGACACATGAAAAACTGGAAAAATACAAACATTGTGGCACTCCATCTTTAATAAAAATTGACTGCTTGTAAAATGAGAACGGGAAAGTAACTTGCGTTCAGCAAGTAAGCAATGAGTCCTGCATTTCTGGTGTGACTCCTTGTCTTTGGTCATTTTCAGAGTTGTCCTGCAATTCCTGCAATAGAAGTTAGGAAGAAGAGGGAAGTGGCAACGCCAGGTCTTAACCAAGGCCTGCTGTCATATGGTCCCATCAAGATCCTGATGCCAAAGCCAGCTAGCCAGCCAGAGTCGTCGGGTAAGGGAGTGGTTCTCAAACTTTTTCCATGTCAAGGACTCCCAGTTTGACATGCATTAGTCTATGGACCCATTTGAAAAGATATGCCAGGCACCCCATAAGAGACTCTAGCAGTGATTCTCAACCTGTTTCAAGGACCCCATGTTTGATCTGAATTAGGCTACGGACCCCCATTTAATGGCATTTCTATCTCTGGGACCTCAAATTATATTAAAGTTAATTTAACTCTGCGTGTACAAATGGACACATGAGGGTCCATTTGGTTACTTGTCGTCATTTGATTCCCTCAAGGACCCCTAGGGGTCCCCGGACCCCACTTTGGGAACCACTGGGGTAAGGAAACCACTCTTTTATCAACAAATGGTGACTAAATCAATTCATCTGGATAACCACTTAACCCTGTAGTACACTTTGGTGTGTACAGAATGGTGCCGTGGTGTGAGCACACCCCCAGTACAATTGCCGACCTACTAGGTCACATATCAGTTACTTGCAACAGGATGCACTGAGCTCTTAATCAACCAACACTTCATTTGATTTTCCTTAATATGTAAAACCTATAACAATGGAAAACTTTCAGTAGCTACTGAAATTAGAATGTAATCTCACCTCACTAACTAGTCTATCGATTCATCCAATTCCTAGGACTGTTGGCAGACTTTGTTCAAGCAAGACAATGTTACATTTTACAATGCAGTGTTTCAAGTGGTTGTAGACGTGTGTTATACATGGTCTTGTCGTTTAGGAGCTAAAGTAGTGTTTCCATGAGGTGGTTCCAAATGGGTTAAGATAACTCTGGTCCATAGAAAGTTTGATCCAACTCTTGGAGGCATGTTTGGTCCTTGATGTCTTGAGCTAAGGATTTTATTTCATGTTGCAGGTGTAATGAAGATGGTGGCACTACCTGTAGCGGTCATTTGTGCTGTGGGATCGGTGCTGCTTCTGCTCATTGCTGTTGCCAAGGCAGGCAACAGGAGACTGCGGAGATCACAAGATTTTTAGTTTGAATAAAATTATATCTTAACTTTAAGTACCTGCATCATTTTTTATGCTCTATGTGGAAGTGCATTGCTATATCCAGGGAATTACATTTTCTTATACTGTACATGCATGTGCTGTGCCCAATGGACACCAGGGTGTCTTTTGCAAAGTGGGGATGGACAGCATTATAATGTGGTTCTAGCGTTAGCTGCGTTACAATAACAAATGTTGCCTGCATGGTTGATAGACTTTAGTCAGTACAGTAATCTAGCATCTCAAACATTCTCATAAAATGTTGGGTTTAGCATGAGCACTGCAGAGCAGTTAACTTGGCTCATGTGAGCTGCTGTCCAATACTCGCCCTGGCAATGATATTGTAATATTTATAGTCTTGCTGTTGGAGATGTCCCGATACTATATCGGCGAATATGCCTAACCACTGATCTGACACAGGGTTAAGGGGTAGACTTTATGGCAGGTAAATAAATAATGTTTGGGCATGTGGTGTTTGCGTGTTGCACTAAGTAAGTGCACATTTGAGTGAGGAGTCTGCTAACACAAGATAAAATGAGATTTCTCTTTGTATTATAAATATTATTCTCTGGTATCAGCTAACATAAATTGTGGGATCAGGAATGAAGAGGTATATCGGGACATCCCTACTTGCGTTGTCAAGACTGTTTCCTCTCACAATTGTCATACTGTACAAATGGCGTTTGGCGATAATGTGATAGTCTGGCTACGTGAGACTAATGGTAGTATAAAGCAGTGGTTCACAAACTTTCATGTCAAGGACCCCCTAATTAGCCTGAGGACCCCCATTTGAAAAGATCTGCCAAGTATCCCCATAAGAGATGTTTACGGCTCTAGCAGTGATCCTGTTACATTTCAAGGACCCCCAGTTTGAGATAAAAAGCAGAACCAACAAGGCTAGAGTGGTGTTCAACATGCTCAGGAGGATCTGGAGCTCAAAGAACATCTCCATCAACACCAAAATGCGCATCTTCAACTCCAGTGTGAAACGGGTGCTTCTGTATGGAGCCGAGACCTGGAGGACAACACACAGGCTGCAAACATTTACAAACGCATGCCTCAGGAGAATCCTCCACATCTGGTGGAGGGATAAAGTAAGCAATGTGGACCTGTGGAAAAGAACAAGCCAGGACCCCATTGACTTACAGATCCGAAAAAGAAAGTGGCGCTGGATTGGCCACACCCTCAGAAAACCTGCGACAAACATCACCAGACAAGCCCTGAAATGGAACCCCCAAGGAAACGAGGTCGCCCCAGGAACAGCTGGAGAAGTATCGAGGCAGAAATGGCAGAGAGTGGGCTTAACTGGGGAGATCTCGAAAGAACGGCTAAAAACAGAGTGAAATGGAGGACATTTGTCAACTGCCTATGCACCCTAGAGGAGCAAAGGGCTTAAGTCAAGTCCAGTTTGACATGCATTAGTCTACGGACCCCCCCATTTAATGGCATTTCTAACTCTGAGTTAATTTATATTGTAAAATCAATGTTTATTTAACTGAGTGTACAAATGGACCCTAACTATCATTTTGCTGGGGATCTCCTGGAGCTCACTCAAGGACCGCTTGTGGTCCCCAGACCCCACTTTGGGAACCATCAAAGTGGGCCCTGACTGGGCTTCCAGGAAGTACCCAATCAAATGTATACTTTAAAGTTTCGATTTGAAAGTAGCCGATCTACAAGCTCACAATGACTCACCCATTGACGTGTTTTGAGCTTGTAGATGAGTGTTGCTAAAAAGTTTGAACGTCAGTGAGATATTAACTTGTAGGCCTACACGTCAACTTTTCAGAACCCAGATCTTCTACTTTAGGGCCATCAAGTGTAGTTTTCCAGAGCAGCCACAAGGTGGCAGTATGGCGCTACTGTTGGATCTGGGTCATTATTAAAGTGGGGGAGGGTCTCTTGTAGAATCTTTTGTTCTGGTTCTTGGATAAAGACAGCCAGGGCAGGCAGCGTGCTCTAGTCTGTGCTGCGTGTGTGGAACAATTTCCCCTTTAACTGCGGGGCGTATTAAATTAAGTTGAGACACAGGCTGTTTGTGTGGGTCTACTCAAGCAACCTGGAGTTAATTTATTGTAGGCATATAAAACGTTTTTAACTATATGATTGTAACCAACAAGATGAGGGCATTATAGTCCAGAGTGGTTTTCAACCATTTTGATACCAGGGCCCTACTAGGCCTACTGCAGATGTTTAACAATTTAACTCCTGAGAGCATAACATGAAACCAAATGGACGCGTAATTACAAGGGTCCATTCCATTTCATTTTTATGGGTCAATGTATTGGTGACCAACTCATAATATGGGTGCGTTCGAAAATGCGCCCTGAACACTGGTGTGCTCTCTTGTCGTTCGTTTATTCAGTGCACTCGGTGCGTTGTAGTTTGTAAATCCACTAATCCAGTGCGCTGCTCACCGTGTGCCGAGTCGAGTGCCCGCACTGAGCGACCCAGGCCCGACCCTACCCTGAAGCTGGGGTTGTCCGGTGTCGGCGGTGTGAATGCGTCACAGCTGTGGTCGTTCGTAAATAAGGCACACTGTGACGTCACCGCCCACCACACTCAACAAACTGACCACATTCCCGGTGCGCATTTCCGAACGCACCCTTTGCTGCATGGGGACCACCTGGAACCCTCTCAAGGACCACTGGTGGTCCCCGGGCCACTGGTTCGACTCCCCGGGCTGGGAGGGACGGAGTGGGACGGACGCCTTGCCTTGCAGTCAGGAAGACTTGTTGCATGTCACTCCCCTCCTCCCATTCTGAATGTGATCAGAAGACCCTGGACTCAACAAACTGTTTTTATTTTAAAAGACAGATCTACCGCAACCGGGCTTACGGACTCGAGTCCTGCACCGTCAGGCTTATTATTATTCGGGATGTAAATGAAACGGCACAGACCCAAATAATGGGTCCGGTCGTTAATAGCGATTTTTAAAGCGTATTTTTTTTGCAGCATGTCGGTCCGCGCATTGTACGCGCAGTGACCGCAGCAGTCTATCCTGGATCTTTCTCCACGCGTCTTGAGTCGCACAGTAAAAGCGCTGACGCAGTATCTCTCCACACACGGCAACTTCATTCTGTGTTCATTGACTGCATAGATCTGCTTGTTGGAGCAACAGCTGCCCACAAGAATATAAGAGGAGGGGACTCAGGGGAGGGGTGCTTTGTCTCCGCTGTTAGTTAGAAGATGGCTCCATCATCCCCGAGGGGACGCTTCTGTCCGTCTCCTGGGTCGTGGTGGTCGTGGAGACGCATCATCATCATACACGTCGCTTGGTGGTCCTGGGCTTTTCTCCTGTGCATGATGGGATTGGGCACAGTGGCGGCTGATGTGGAGGAGAGCTTCAATGCTGAGGTATGTATAGCATTGCTGCATGCATTCGTATAGGCAGCCCAGTGGTTCCCAAACTTTTTCATGTCAAGCCAGGACCCCCAAATTAACACTATAATTAGCCGGCTCTAGCATTGATTATCAACCAGTCTAATTTCAAGGACCGCCCAGTTTGACTAGCCCTGCATGTCCAGAGCGGCTGACGCACTGGACCAGGGCTACAGTTTGACATGCAATAGGCAATAGCCCATTTAATGACATCTCTATCTCTGGGACCCCGGCCCATATTGTAAAATCAATGTTAATTTAACTCTGAGACTGAGTGTAAAAATGGAACAAAATGGACCCGTTAGCTGTTAGGGTCCATTTGGTTCCATTTGTACCAACTGAGTTACAGAAATACAGACCCATTTTGGTTCCTAACTATCATTTAGCTGGGGACCCCCTGGAACTCCCTCAAGGACCCCTGGGGGTCCCCGGCCCGGACCCCACTTTGGGAACAACTAAAGGGTGTAGCCTATACATACTGGGTGGTGGTGGACAAAGTAATCTTTAATTCATCAATAATCACTATACTCAACTGACTCCAGACTCCAGTAGGCTGCTTGTGTCGAAGTTCTTTCTCGATAATTTATTTTTTGAGTGGTGCCATACGGAGCTGTGTGGCGTGGGTGGCTGGCTGGCTGAGCACGAAAACAGCATGCTTGTTTTTCACCACCTGTGCGCAACCTAACACACACACACACACACACACACACACACACACACACACAAACACACACGCACATATTAACTAACTGTATATATGGTGATTTCGGGTGTGCCAGTACAGTACAGTAGAGGGACCCCCACACGGTAACTGTCATTTCTCAACCGTTTCGGACGCGGGGCGGCTCGCCGGAATCGGGCCGGCACCCTGGGTCCTGTGGGTCAGTACAGTGACAGTACAGTACAGTACAGTAGAGGGACCCCCACACTGTAACTCTGTCAGGGCCGGCACCCGGGTTGCGTTCCTGTGGGTCCCCACTCACCCCCACACAAAAATTAAATAGAAATAGAAATAAAATGAATTATTTGGAAACCAAATGAACCCTCAGGGGACTGTAACTCAGAGTAGCCTACAAAATTGAAACAAATGGACCCCCAGGGGTCTAACCCAGAGAGAGTATACATACATAGTCAGGGAATGTTATCAGAAAAATGTGATGAGGTCATCACATTTGGAAAAGTGGCTATGGCTGTTTTTAGCTCAATGAGTGTTTTTCGTGCAAAACCAATGCTTGCAATAGATTCAGAATCATTAAAAAAACCCACTTTATGCTACTTAAGGTAAATTTTGCTGGCATATAGGGGTTGTTAATGTTACCCCAACTGTCAGCAGCTGTCACAGATTCTCCTAGGGAAACTGATAATGATAATCAGTGAAATACGTCACTCCGTTTTTGTTGTTGTCAAATCCAACAGGTGGTCTCATTTTATGTGAATGTTTTTGGACCTCTTGACCTTGTTACAATAAAGCTAAAAGGCCACATGAATGAGCTCATGATATGCCCATATGGCACACACATGCACTGCAATACCACCGCATGACACACGCTCTCGCACGCACGCACACACGCTCTCGCACGCACGCACGCACGCGCACACACGCACGCACGCACACGCACACACGATGCACCAACCGAGACCACTGCACTGCATGCCATGGTACAAACACTGCCTATATACAGTGGTGCAAAGTATAACCAAGTATACATTACAGGTATACATTTACCTAAATACAAATTTCAGGTACTTTTAGTTCACTTGACTATTCACATTTTCCAATCATTTATACTTCTACTTCTAACACTAGCCTACATCTGAGAGGCAAATATTGTACTTTTTACTCCACTACAATGATTACTTTAGTTACTTTGCATACGTATAAGCTTGTAGATTGTTTGCTTTCGAAACATTTTGTGAAATGCAACATTCTGCACATTTACGATCGGTACTGTACTTCAAAGTATATTTTGGTGCCAATTTGAATACAGGACTTTTACAGTACTTCTTCCACCAGTGGCCTCTTCAAACAAAGTGAAGATCTGTTTAAAAAGGAATCAATCTTTCCTTAAGGTTGTCCAAAGTGCAAGTCTGTTGAGAATGTGAGAGTTCCTGAGCTGTGAGTGTGTGTGTGGGGGGGATAACTCATTTGTACCCCAAAGCTTTGTGTACAATATGAATTTCTTGTGCAGGCATGCAGGCAAGTTTGGCTTGGGATATTGAATTATGTCAGGATTTGTTGAGGCTTGCTTTACAATTTGAGAGGAACAAAGACTGCAGAAGCAGACAACCCACAGCACTAGTGGTGCATTCAATTAATCAATATAGCAATATATCAAGTTCTCAAGAAGCTTTTTATATATAAACTAACTAATTTTATAATCAACTAAGTCAAGGCAAGTCCAGGACGGGGGGGGGGCACAGATGAATTTGAATTGAATTACTTATTATTTATCAATATCATTTCAGTTTAACCACTTGTCTTAAACCCTTTGGACTTAGTAAAACAGACCTGAGTTGCACTGTACTTGGTGAGTTATTTTTCCATCTACACCAAATCGCTATAAAAATATAGCATATCTGCGAGCTCACAATTGTGATCTTGTAGATTTGCATTTGGTGAATGCCCCCCCCCCCCCCCCCTTTATATAACTAAAGTTATTTTCAATCCGTCCTAATGGAAACGGCATTCTCTCAAGTTTTCAACAATGTCACTCAGTGTGCCGTGGATGAGACATCTATTTACAGGGGTGCCCTGAGGCAAAACAGTTTGAGAACCATATGTGTGTACAGTGTGTGTGCATCTGCATGCATACAGTAATATATTAATTCCTCCGACCTGCGTGCTTGCACACAGGCCAGGCCATGGGGATCACATTTGCATCGATGCATGCATGCATGGATCAATGCAAGTGTGAGCCCTGCTATGATCCTATGAACCAGTAAGAGGTTTCTTCCCAAGTGTTATGTTCCATTGTACAGTATGTATGATGGCGGTGCTTGCTGAAACGAACCAATTTTCATGCTAACAAAGTTGACATGCCTCTCGTCTTTTTGGTTATCTCAGCTGGCTTGCGAGGAGAGGTCCAGCTGAGTACAAGAATGCTGTAAAGTTAATGGAAGCCAGCTGGCCTGTATCTCTGCTTTCTATTCGCTCTTTTTAACTCCCTCCGTCGCGCCCTCACATGTACTTTCTCCTGGCCACCACACAACGATTGACCCTCACAATCCCTTGCTTAATTTAATTGTGGCTGCAGCACACGCCTAACAAATGCACTTACACCACTAGTAGATAGACACACACAAGGCTTCCATGCATATGATGCTAATGTTTGTAAAATAACATGTACACACACCTTCATTTGATGCTAATGTTCTAATTTCTATATACCTGCCATCACATACTGTACACTGTAGTGTACTGTATCTTTATTTGTCCAATTTAACCAATTTTCTATATACTGTATCTTCCCCTTTCTCTTACCCCAACTCTATCCTCTCTCTTCTCGCGGGTATACTACAAAATGACAGAGTGCTCACAAGAACAATAATTTCACCCACTGCTTTACAGCTGTCTAAACCTGTAATTCTGATTCTTTGTGCTTGTCAGACCATTCAGCTGATGTCCACATTAGAGTCAACGTGCTTTACACAGAACATCAAGGAAAGGAAACACAATTATAAAATCACCTTAGGAAAATAAGTAAGACACAGATGCAAAAAAAGGATCAAAGGAAGCTACAAACAGAGAGGTCTTCAGTCGTGCTTTAAAATAAACAAGAGTGGCAGCAGACCTGCAGTTCTCTGGGAGTTTGTTCCAGACATGTGGTGCTTAAAAACGAAATGCTGCTTTTAGGCTTTATAGGGGCAGAAAGACAAGTTCACCTTTTCCCTAAGTTCCCCAGATGACCTGAGAGATCTCCATTGTTCATGATATCGCACAAGATCAGAAATGTATTTTGACCATTCAAAGCTTTATAGACCAACAGTAGCACCGGTATTTTAATTGAAATCAATTTTTTGACACACAGGTAGCCAGTGTGAGGATTTAACCCATTGTTTCAGGGCGGGAAGCCCTTTTGGTGTTTTAAGCATTATGTTATACTTTAGCTAGTGAAAAATAGCATGAAAATAAAATCATGAAAATGTGGCGCAAATCTTTGAATATGTATATTCTTTCAGAGCGAACGTTTTTAACTCAAATCTTTGCTTCTGGGGGGTCCCTGGAACAACATATTTTCAGATGGTGTCCGACTGTCCGCAGCCAAATACAGATTGGGGTCCTGGACATGAAAAAGGTTGAGCACTACTGACATAGAAACATAGGTTTTTCAGAAAACTGTTTTGGGCATGGCATCATAGACAAAACATTGTTTTTGATACTGCTCTGTCCTCAGTCTTGGCTGCGTCAGTTCGGCTACCTGTCCCAGGCCAGTAGACAGATGTCCACCATGCAGTCTGCTCAGATCCTGTCCAAAGCCGTTGCTGACATGCAGCGTTTCTATGGCCTGGAGGTGACTGGAGAGATGAACGCTGATACTCACAAGTAAGAAAGATTTATTTTGCAATGGATTCACATACTGTATCGGCTGCTAGACCAGTGGTTCTCCACCCTTTCAGGCCCAAAATAACCCCCCAAAATAATCATATTTGAACTTTTTTTTAAACCTTTTTTTTCCTGTGTGATACCGACAATTAGGAACAGAATCGATTGATTGGTCTTTGAAATGAAGAGATGAGAAGCAAGCACGCACTCAGTTGAGTAGAATATCAGGTGCATAGAACGTTTCAGCCTGTAGACCTTCGTCCTTTTTTTCCCTTTTTTTTAGAGAGAGAGCAAAGTTTGATTTAGCTTTAGTCATAGTCTTTTGAATTTCATTTCCATCTACAGTGTGATTTAGTCAGTGTGTCAATCAGTCTTTAACCCATTGATGCCTGAGGCCGAATCTGGGAATGCCTTCTAGGGCCTGACCTAAGGTTTCTGAAAACCTTCAAATTCTGATGATTTTTTTTTAAATAGTTATGTTGCTACATGTATAGCAATAGCTGATGAGACACAGAGAGCGCGGCATCAAGGGTAGAACAACTTATACGTTGCACCAGGCGTCAATGGGTTAAATGTTTGAGTGGTACAGCCACTCCAATGCACAGCGATGTGTGGCCCTATATGTGTGTCTGTTTAGGGTACCAACAGGCGACAGAGTGGGCTGTTGAGCTTCACGCTGTGCACAGGTGCATGGTGGGAAGCTGAGTTTTTAGCAGCCATTACGTAACACACGCACGCACACACACACACACACACACACACACACACACACACACACACACACACACACACACAGATAAGCCAGGGAGGAGAGCTTGTACAGTACAGTAGAGTAGTACAGTTACAGTAGTACAGCAACACTCAGTTCAGACGGGTCTGATTGAACGATAAGCAACTATGGGTCATTCACTTTTCAGGGGTGTCAGGTGTGTGTAGTACTTTTAGATGCATCTAACTTGCAAGAGTGTTATTGAAGAACATTCAGGCAGAAAAAAAGGCATTTAGAGCATTTAGACAGACAGTCCTCCTGAGGTGTCATCTTGGACACCCCTTTATGCACAGAAATACTATTCTAAATGGTCATATAAGATATTTGCTAAGTGACAGTATTAAGTAAGTAAGTTTGAAAAGTACTAAGTAACAGTACAATATATATCGTAGGTAGTTAGTAATGTTAACTGGTTAAGTTGAGTTTACTTTAGTTTATTTATTTATTTAGCACATAGTTCTAAAAGATGCACACCTGTGTGAAGTGAGGGGCGCTCTTAACACATTATACCTGAGAGCCATCGATCCATGTTGTAGCGACAGAGTAAACAGTGTTGCCAAACTTCCTCTCTCTACTCTTCCTTTGAATAATGTTGCTGACTAATTAAAGACACGTTGCGTTGCGAGCTTGTAGATCGGCTATTTTCGGCACATGACGCGGAGCGTACTGCCCTACAAAGCCAGAGTGCAGTAACTACATTTGATGCAAATTGAGTTATAACTAAAAATAAACTCATTGGTGTCTGTTTTATCTTATGACAAAGTTTCAGAGTTTAATTTTGTTTAATTCTAGAGAAGAATTGCAGCAAGTACAATACCAAGGCAGAGTGCCATTCAGGTTTTTGGGTATGAGAATTACGTCATGAATACATGCACAATTAAAGTAATATCACTTGTATATTTTATAACCCTTTTAATTTGGCTGGCCAGCTGAATAACATTCAGTTCCAATTATCTCAGTTTCACCTTGAGTGTGGTGGTTGCTGCACTCTGGCAGCGTAAATTAAGCATTAGAAACACTTAAAAAGTGAAGTGTGTGTGTGTGTGTGTGTGTGTGTGTGTAGGGCTATGCGTCGGCCTCGCTGTGGCCTGCCAGACAAGAAGGCGGATGAGATGGAGGGCGGAGCTAGGAAGAGACGCTATGCGCTCACTGGACAGCAGTGGGACAAAGACCAGCTCACATACAGGTAGGAGTGATGGTACCAGTGGGACAAAGACCAGCTCACATACAGGTAGGAGTGATGGTACCAGTGGGACAAAGACCAGCTCACATACAGGTAGGAGTGATGGTACCAGTGGGACAAAGACCAGCTCACATACAGGTAGGAGTGATGGTACAGCAGTGGGACAAAGACCAGCTCACATACAGGTAGGAGTGATGGTACCAGTGGGACAAAGACCAGCTCACATACAGGTAGGAGTGATGGTACAGCAGTGGGACAAAGACCAGCTCACATACAGGTAGGAGTGATGGTACCAGTGGGACAAAGACCAGCTCACATACAGGTAGGAGTGATGGTACAGCAGTGGGACAAAGACCAGCTCACATACAGGTAGGAGTGATGGTACAGCAGTGGGACAAAGACCAGCTCACATACAGGTAGGAGTGATGGTACCAGTGGGACAAAGACCAGCTCACATACAGGTAGGAGTGATGGTACCAGTGGGACAAAGACCAGCTCACATACAGGTAGGAGTGATGGTACCAGTGGGACAAAGACCAGCTCACATACAGGTAGGAGTGATGGTACCAGTGGGACAAAGACCAGCTCACATACAGGTAAGAGTGATGGTACAGCAGTGGGACAAAGACCAGCTCACATACAGGTAGGAGTGATGGTACCATGACCATAATTATCCTTTTATCACACTTACAAATACGTTGGCCAGCAGTCAGCCAGTAGGGCTGTCACGCTTAGGGAGGGAGCTCGATAACCGATACCCGAAAAAATCCAATAACAAGCTTATTGAGTACCAGTTATCAATAGGCTTTGGGCTTATCAAGCCTGTTATCGAGCATAGCGGCCCATGACGTCATATTTACACAATCAAGAGGTAAAAAGGTCAATTGCCTTCCGTCTGTTAGAAAAGTTCTGTATTTGAAGGCCCTAGTAAAAGATACTGGTTCTGTTCAAAATGTATTGTCTCCCGTCTTTCCACAAAATAATAGAAAATGCTCGATAGTGGGCTAGTTAAGAACCTGGCTCGATAAGCCTGATCGATAAGGTGCTCATTATCAATAAACAATTTACGAGCTCCATCCCTACGGAGTCACGCTTAAGACATTTAAAATGAGATCTAGATAAAGTGCCCCTCGGGGCACAGGTCTCCACCTGCAGGCCAGGTCAGGTTGTGGCCTCCTGGTGGCACTCTAATAGGCCAATGTGAAAAGGGTGCCATTTCTTCTTGCGCCTTGGATGGCAATTGGATGATTTGAAGCATTTTGTTCCAAAAATGTGTTTTGCTGAAATCCACCTGTTGGTGGAGCTATAACAGGTCAATGTGAAAAGGGTGGGAACGTCTGTGAAAGATTTCACGTAAATTGCATCCTGTGTTCATGATTTGAGGCTTCTTGTTCAAAACGGGCCAATCCTGCAAACTTTGAAAGCCAATATTAGCCAATTAGGATGGAATATGAAATATCAGACAGATCCGTCTTGAGCACATGATTATAGAGGTACTGTGAAACGATTTGCGGGATTTTTGGACAGAATCTAGGAGTAATAGCCGTTTTGGAAAATGGGGGGCAGAGGTTCATCGTTGGCATCCAGGGAGTGTGTGTGCAAAATTTGGCATCGACCGGGTTAACGGTGCCGGAGATTAGCTGGTAACAGATGGACAGACACACACACACACACACACACACATGGACTTAGTGCAAAACATACTCTCTCCCCATGCCTTCAGCCTGGTGGAGACAATTATGACGATTATGAAACATAATTGTGATTTTCTCAAATAATTGTGATTGGGCATTATGTAATAATTGTGACAGGCATATCAGCCAGCAGTCATCACCCCTCTCGCTGTATTTTGTTGTTTTCGCTGTTTTGGTTAACGAGGATGTTTTTGGTCTACTAAAACAACCCTAAAAAACGGCTGATGATAACTGCTGTCTGCTGGTAGGCTACTGTATAGAGGGCTAACTGCTGTCTGCTGGTAGGCTACTGTATAGAGGGAAATGATGATAACTGCTGTCTGCTGGTAGGCTACTGTATAGAGGGAAATGATGGTTAAAAAAGATATTTGTATTGGATGCCTTTTCAGCACGCAACCAAGTGTAAAATCAGCCATTGCGGACACTAAAACCTTTCAGACGACTGAAATATGACTAAAACTAAATGCAAAATGATTCAAAAGACTATGACTAAAACTACGTAAAGATTTGCTATCAAAATCAACCATGTCTTCTCCCCTCTCTCTTCCTCCCTCAGTATAGTAACGCAACAGTTCCCCACGTCCCTCGGCGAGGAGCGTGTGCTCGGCGCACTCCGCAAGGCCTTCGACGTCTGGAGACGGGTCACGCCCCTCACCTTCGAGGAGATACCCGCTGAAAACAACTACAACAACATCAACAACAGCAGCAGCAGCCAGGGGCCGCTGGCCGACATCCTGATGCTGTTTGCCTCTGGTTTCCATGGCGATATGTCCCTGTTTGACGGCGAGGGCGGCTCGTTGGCGCACGCCTACTACCCGGGCCCTGGCACGGGCGGAGACGTCCATTTTGATGCCGATGAACCGTGGACCCTGGACAACGAGGACCCCAAAGGTTGCTTATCATTAGTATATTCAGTTTATTATTATAATTTTTTTGTTTCTTGTTTATTTGCGTTTATTGAACAAACTTTCAGGTATTGCATTTAAGATATCGTTTGTGGCTTTTGCCTTTATTATAATATATTTTTTATAGAGGGATAGGTTACAGTAAAGGCTGACAGGAAATGAGGAGAGAGATGGGGGGGTGACACGCAGTAAAGGCCGTCGGGATCGGGAATCAAACCCGCGGCATGCGGCCAGACTGGATTACCAGCCAAGGTGCGAGACATGGCCAAAGCATTTTTGGGAGTCTCCAGCCAAAAACGTTGAGAACCCCTGAAGTAGGATGTTAATTTAAGAAAAATATAATGGAGTTAGGAGGTTTCTGCCCGACAGCGAGGATATTTTCCCTGACCCAAATATATTAATTTACATAAATTAAGCAATCTTCCCCCCTCTCTCTCTCTCTCTCTCTCTCTCTCTCTCTCTGTCTCTCTCTCTCTCTGGGGTGGCTCAGGGGTAGAGTGGCCGGATGGCAACCGCAAGGTTGCCAGTTTGAACTCGGGCACCCCCAGAGTTAGTGTCGAAGTGTCCTTGAGCAAGACTCTGAACCCCTAATTGCTCCTGATGTGCTGGTTGGTGCCTTGCATGTGTGTGTGTGAATGTAATGCACAATCTATGTAAAGCACCTTGGATAAAGGCGCTACATAAATGCATCATTTACCATACATGATCTGGGTCTCTCTCTGTCTGTCTGTGTCTCAGGTATAGATGTGTTCCTGGTAGCGGTACATGATCTGGGTCTCTCTCTCTGTCTGTGTCTCAGGTATAGATGTGTTCCTGGTAGCGGTACATGATCTGGGTCTCTCTCTCTGTCTGTGTCTCAGGTATAGATGTGTTCCTGGTAGCGGTACATGATCTGGGTCTCTCTCTCTGTCTGTGTCTCAGGTATAGATGTGTTCCTGGTAGCGGTACATGATCTGGGTCTCTCTCTCTGTCTGTGTCTCAGGTATAGATGTGTTCCTGGTAGCGGTACATGATCTGGGTCTCTCTCTCTGTCTGTGTCTCAGGTATAGATGTGTTCCTGGTAGCGGTACATGATCTGGGTCTCTCTCTCTGTCTGTGTCTCAGGTATAGATGTGTTCCTGGTAGCGGTACATGATCTGGGTCTCTCTGTCTGTGTCTCAGGTATAGATGTGTTCCTGGTAGTGGTACATGATCTGGGTCTCTCTCTCTGTCTGTGTCTCAGGTATAGATGTGTTCCTGGTAGCGGTACATGATCTGGGTCTCTCTCTCTGTCTGTGTCTCAGGTATAGATGTGTTCCTGGTAGCGGTACATGATCTGGGTCTCTCCCTCTGTCTGTGTCTCAGGTATAGATGTGTTCCTGGTAGCGGTACATGATCTGGGTCTCTCTCTCTGTCTGTGTCTCAGGTATAGATGTGTTCCTGGTAGCGGTACATGATCTGGGTCTCTCCCTCTGTCTGTGTCTCAGGTATAGATGTGTTCCTGGTAGCGGTACATGATCTGGGTCTCTCTCTCTGTCTGTGTCTCAGGTATAGATGTGTTCCTGGTAGCGGTACATGAGCTGGGTCATGCTCTGGGTCTGGAGCACTCGGATGAGCCCAGCGCCATGATGGCTCCGTTCTACCAGTGGATGGACACACAGGACTTCACCCTGCCACAGGACGACGTGCGAGGCATCCAATACATCTACGGTAAGGAGGGATGGCTGCGTATTCACAACCCCTTTTGTTTTATTCGGTTGTTATTAGAGAAAGTAAAAGTTGAGTATATATATTTTTTCATTTGTTGCTTTTTTTCTTCGTTTTAGTTTTTACATTACCGGTATTTACAAAAAATTATAATGATTTTTTTTATTTACTATAGTCCTACAAAACCCCAAGAAATGTAATCTGGCCTATTGAATGTGAAGGGGGAGGTGACAAGCTGACATATTGAGCCTACAAAACACAGTGGGCTGTATTTTGCGTGTCTTAAGTACCAGGTCTTATTACTTAACTTAAGACCTGGAGGCGTGATCAATGCCATTTGGCTATTCTGAGTGGCCAAAGAGCATTAGTTACGCATGATCACAGGGGTGACGTGACATTGTAATTCGCTGGAAAAAGTAGTGGGAGGGGACTATGTAAGCGACGGCGGCATCCACACTTTGCAATTTTGAAAAATTGCGGCCTTTCTAGTTAATATATATAATAATAATAATATTATCATCATCATACTATAATTCACTCAATGTCTGAGTGAGTGAATGTCTGAGTGAATGTCTTAAGTGAGTGAATGAAACACTGTCGTAGCTCCTCACTGCCTGCACCAATCGCTCCGACTTTTTACCCAGACATTGACCATAATATTACGGAGGTCTTAACGAAGCCCTTTTTTCACTTTAAAAAACTGTGATGCAGCATGGGGACACAGGTTCACTGTGATGCAGCATGGGGACACAGGTTCACTGTGATGCAGCATGGGGACACAGGTTCACTGTGATGCAGCATGGGGACACAGGTTCACTGTGATGCAGCATGGGGACACAGGTTCACTGTGATGCAGCATGGGGACACAGGTTCACTGTGATGCAGCATGGGGACACAGGTTCACTGTGATGCAGCATGGGGACACAGGCTCACTGTGATGCAGCATGGGGACACAGGTTCACCGTCAACTAAGGGTTGATTCCACCCGACAGCCATGATATGTATAATGACATACATGTCACCATAGTGATGTCACTCTGTCTTCTGGTGAATAGATGGCATTGTGGATTAACACAGATGACATTGTACTGCGTGCCGCTCTTTAGCGCGAGCACGTGTGTGTGTGCGCGCTCCATATCTGATGTGTTCAGTTTTTCTGAACTCAGTCTGTTTATCTCGTCATTAATCTTATATCTAGCAGATTGTTTTCAAGTTCCATTTATTTCCATTGAATGTTCCTCCAGTCTTCATTACTTTATAGTTTTTAATCAGCTTTTTGTGTTGTCCTGGTAAAATTGTCTGATAATACTTATGATGCAGAACAATCTGATTTATTTTGGAATATGACGCTATGATGCTTAAAAACTGTTTTTTCATATTACACAATATGTCAAACAGCACTTTTAGGATCACTAAACAATTACACATTATTACTTAAATTAGTTACTGCTGTGGGAGGTGTGGGATGACACAGATGACTTTGAGACTAGAAGATTAACAGTCAAATAAGTATATCCTTTTTAACCATTTTCAGATATCTTTGTTCTCAGCAGTCTTTCTCAAAGTGGGCCGGGTCAAAGTGGGGACCCCCAACGGTCCTTGATGGGATTCCCCAGCAAAAATATGTTGCCTCATTTTCAACCTCATCTTCATATTAATGTGGTCTCACTCTGTATCTCAGAGGTAGGGCTGTGGACGGTTGTTGCTGCTTGTAGACATATCATTTCTTTGAAATATTCTTTGACAAAATGGACATCTTTTTCAAATGGGGGGTCCACGGTCAAATATGTATCGATGTGTGGGGGGGGGGGGGGGGGGGGGGGGGGCGGGATGTATCATGAAAAGGTTTCATGTAGAGGTCTAGAGTGGTTTGTGTTGGCCCAGTTATGTATTACATAACTGTGTTATGTTCTCTTAGCGACCAGCAGGGCTCCCATCCCCAAGCAACACTGAATGGAAAATCACACACACACACACACCACGCACGCAGGCGCACACACACAACACACACACACACACACACACACACACACACACACACACACACACACACACACACACACACACACACACACACACACACAGAGAGAGAGAGAGAGACTGGGACAGGAAGAGAATGACAAAGCCAGGAACAAGAAAAGTGGCAGAATGGCTGTGCTCAGCGCCATGCCAGGGGGAATTCACGTCACAGAGGAAGACAAGACGGTCTAGAGGTGTGCATAGTTGAGCCACAGCACCCTCTGGTGGAAAGAGAGGGACATGAGGACAAGACAAGACAAGACAGACATAATTATGTTGTTAACTTATTGTTTTTGTTTGTTCTTGTGTCGTGGTATCATTGTTGTTTGTGTAATCTCTATAGCAAAAGGCCGATGCACACATCAAAAGGCAGGTAGATAGAGCAATAGAACATTTCATGAAAAGGTTATCTTTGAAAGACAAAGAAGAGGTCCTGCATGGTCACTTAATTGTCTGTTCTGATGAAGGCCTAAGGCCTGACTCACACCTTCACAACAGATTGATGTATAGCTGATGCATGAGACTTATTTACTGATGCAAGCTCGCAATGTATTTCCAATGGGAGTCACATGGTTTGACACAACATTTTTTTTGTATGAGGGGGAGGGGGGCAGTCGAAACACAGCCGAAAGCCGTACATACAACAAAAATGTTGTGTCAAACCATGTGACTTCCATTGGAAATGCATTGACACTTACCCTTTGTTTACATCTAGCATGCATCTAGCATGCATCAATGTTGTATGCTAGATCGAAAGGTGTGAGTCTTTCAAAGATACCCTTTTAGTTTGTGTAATCTCTACGTCATTTTTATGATGGTCTCCCTCAATTATCTCTCAGAGAATTTAAATATAGGTTGACTGAATTATAATAGCTTTCCTCTCAGTGCCTCAGGCACCTCTACTCATTTCTCCTCCGTTTACAGCACCCTTAGACAGAAGATTCAAATAAATGGATATCTTCATTAGAGCACGGACCGATTGCAGATGTGGGGTTCAGATTTTGGAGAGTCCTAGACCATAGACATCAGAATCAGAATCACTTTATTTGTCATTTTCCTATGTAGGCCTACTTGCATACAAAATAAATACCGTTTCCCCTCAGTTATCCAGCAAGGGCGATACCGACCACCACGTCGGACTACCGACCACCGCGTCGGACTTACCGACCGCCGCGTCGGACTACCGACCACCGCGTCGGACTTACCGACCGCCGCGTCGGACTACCGACCGACGCAGCGGTCGGGTGAAATGGATTTCGCCCTCCCTCCAGTAATTGGCAGTGGCAGTGCAACATAAAACATAGAGCCTATTTAAAAAACATATAAGCTAAAAACTAAAACAAAACATGGACAAATTTTAAAAGAGTATGTATGATGACTAGATGGCTCAAGGCGGAGTCTCCGATGTAGTTTACCCGGCGGCCATTTTGCTGTGGTTCTACAGTACAGTATGTTCTATGGCAGCTCAAACAGAAATAGTCATAACTCACTCAAATCTTGACGGTTTGGTTTATTGTGTAATAAACCAAACCGTATAAGTGCTTTATAAATAAAATAAAATAAATGTACTTATTAAAAACGTTATCAACGTGGCTATGATTCAGGACTCTTAATGTTATTTTTTATATGGACATATAAAAGCATATAAGTATGTTGACGTCTCTGCCGTTTATAACAAACCAAAATTGGTCAGTTGTCCTAGACCTAGACCACAGTGATTTCCGATGTTTTGGTGTTTGATACTGACCAAGCAAACAAGTAAATAATGATCGGCTAATTGCCGATACGTCGTAAAAAAGTCAAATAATGGCCGTGTATCGGCCAAACCGATACATGAGTCAGGCTCTAGAAGTTACTGTTCCTATACCTGTCATTCTAACCACGTCTGGTCTCCCCCAGGCTCTCCTCTTCCCACCGACACCCCGCCCACCTCGGCTCCAAGCCCCACCTCCGACGGCGACTCTCACAGCCACTCCCCGACGTCTCCCCCGCCTCCCGAACGAGACCCCACCCCCCCTCAGGCTCCAACTGATGATGACCCACCCGATACCCCCCTGCCGCCGCGTCCCACCGCCCTCGACCCCCCGGACCCTCCCCGGGAGCCCGGCGACCCCAGTCTGCCCTCTGCACTCCCGCCCACCCTCAGTCCCCCCACCGACCCCCAGCCTGATCCAGAGCCCGTCACGCCTACCATGAGACGGCCGACGCCTCCTCCTCCGCCCCCCCGGCCCCCCAAACAGCCGGACCACCAGCCCCCTCCTCCTCCGCCCCCCCGGCCTCCCAAACAGCCGGACCACCAGGCTCCTGACATCTGCGATGGAGACTTTGACACGGTCACGGTGTTGAGAGGAGAGATGTTTGTTTTTAAGGTGAGAGACTGAGCCAGCTAGCATGCAGGCCTACGTGAGAATTGAATCCAAAGATCATATTGGTTGCTGTCGGGCACTTTGTATTTCCATATTTCAACTTTTGATGTTTTCTTAGTGGATTTTTTTTTTTTCGTGAATAAATGCCCCACTTCGTCGTACAACAGTGTGACACTGCCAGAGTTATAAATAATAGAGACGTCACCAGATTTCTCTTCCCATCCACTTGCATTGAGAAGCGAGAGCCCGCTGCTTTAACCCACTTAGGACGGGAACCCCTTTTGGTGTTTAAAGCATTATGTTTTACTTTAGCTATTGAAAAATAGCAGATCTACAAGCTCATAGTGCGGCACCGAGTGCAGCGCTACAAGCTTGTAGAACTTTTTAAACTCAAATCTTTGCTTCACATGGGGCATTTTCACCCCTTCTTCCGGGTTGGAACAGTGCATTCTGGGATGCATTTAGGCCATACGTGAACGCGCGGTGCCAAAAACATGAACGAGTACCGCACATGAGTGCGAGTGTGAACGAGTCATGAACGAGTCATGAACGAACGCCGCCATTGTTGTGTATAGGCTCGGCCGCCTCGGCGCGTTTAGGTGATTGGCCCAAATGCCGCTCGAACTGCAGTACCTACTTTCGGCCACCATGTCCAAACTGAACTCTATGGGCAACACGTTCTAAGCTTGTAGATCGGCAATTTTCGTTGTATCTGTTTGAAGGTGACATTGTCACATTGAAGGTGTTTTATTTGAGACTCAGCAGAGGTACAGTATCATACTCTATGTACCGCAGTAGTGCAGCAAAATCAGCAGCTGTACAGACAAGGGTCAAGGTTATATTTATTTAATCTCTGGGAAGAAATATGTCTTGGTGACGAGGACCAGCTGCACACAGTACAAAACAATACGTTTTGTATAGTAGACACGACCCACGGGTCGTGAAGCCGCTCGAGTATATCTGACTGAACTATCTCTGCAAGCTACATGTCATTAGATTATGTGGCGGCCAGCAACAATGAATATGATACATAATATTTTGGATGATGAAGCATACAGGATGTAACTCAATTAATATCACAGCTTTTGACAGCAGGACAATGAGCGCACCTCTCTCATTAGAATCACTTTGAAGATCAGAATGAACTTAACACTGCTGCTAGTTGGAAAAGGGTAGAATGACTCCTGTTCTTGATGCTGATACCAATGCTACTTTCTGTAGAGGCTACGCTACGATATAAGATTTCTGAGTTATTGTTTATCATTGTACATAACAATTTATCAACAATAACCTTTACATAAGTAAGAAGTACATTCAGCAGGAACAATGTGTTTTGAAACTGAAGTGTATTGTAGTGTACGGTCAAATGATATGTTAAATGCCATCTTCCATGCCATTTTCCATGTTCTAAAGCCTAAAATAGCAGATCTACAAGCTCCCAACGTGTCGCATCACAATGCGTTATGAGCTTGTACATCTCCTATGTTTGGTATTTTCTCTATTTTCAGTATTTTCGGTTTGTGATTGATGTATTATTTTATTTTCCTGAACCGATAAGGTCGCAATCATTCCAAAACAGTGTTTATTCATGCGCCTCTCCACCAGGCTCTCATTGACTTCAATGCATTCCATCAAACTTCTGGCTCCCAGTGCCTGATGGTGTCTGCCAGCTGGCTCTGTCTCACCAAGAATCTGATGTTGATATCATATCCTTCTTTACATAGCCTTGGCCCCAGGCAGGAAAAATGAATGGAACCTTTTGTTACAATTCAGGGTGATAAAGTTAAGCCACAGGAAAGAGGCTCCATAATGAAGTGAAATAAATAGGTGCGACGAAGGAAAGCAAAACTGATAGAGAATCCACTGTGGTGAATCCGGCATGCCAAACGCATCTATACAGTTCAGTATACGAATACAAGGCAGAAAGGGAGGGGAATATTTAATTGTCACTTACGGACCTTTCAGTAGGGGAAAGTTGAACGGGAGGAGTTGGACGGAGGCCCTACATCCTCTCTGTGAGGGCTCCTTCCTTGGAAGGAGTAGGTTACAGTAGGTTACAGTAGGTTACAACGGCAGTGACAGCAGTGGGAGGAATTATAACGGCATAACGGAAAGTATAAAAGAAGTGGAAAATAATAATGAACACCATTGTAATGTTGCATTGTGTGTTTTGTTGCAGGGTGGCTGGTTCTGGCGGGTGCGTAGGAACCGGGTCTTGGACAACTACCCCATGCCCATATCGGTGTTCTGGATCGGCCTGCCCAGCGACATCGACGCGGCCTATGAACGTCACGATGGAAAATTTGTCTTCTTCAAAGGTTTGTACATACACTCCATTTTATTTGAACCTTTAACTGACTTTAACCCATTCAGGACGGGAACCCCTTTTGGTGGTTTAAGCATTATGTTATACTTTAGCTATTGAAAAATAGCAGATCTACAAGATCTACCTGCCAAAACACATTTTAGTCGACTAAATCAACTGTAGATTTAGTCGACTAAAATCATATGAAATGTAGTCGACTAAAACTAGACTAACACTAAAACATTCCAGGTGACTCAAATGTGACTAAATCTAAATGAAAACTATTCAAGAGACTATCACTAAAACTAAAATCAAAATGTGCTGTCAAAATCAACACTGCTGAGACACACATGCCTTAAGAACCTGCTGTTTGATGAAGGATATTGCATTGCAGTGCTTTCACTTTCACCATGACATACTGTGATATTATATATTTGACCACGGATACATTTCTTTTGGGACGCCGCCTCTTTTCCTATTTTCACACTGTTAGACGATGCATTTGTCAAGCGAGGAATCTGTCATTTTAGAATGTTGGGGTCATCTGTTCAAGAAGCAATTCAGTGCAGAGTCAGTGCAGAGCGCAGCTGCGTCGTGCACCAGCTGGGAGAGAGGAGAAATACTGACTGATAGTTTTGGCTGTCATGTTGGAAAGTGCCTCGAAAGTCTCTCCAACAGGGTCAGGGGACAATTATTTCCACATATAGAACTTTCGGAAAATAAGTGTTGTACCTCCAGTTAGCTGTCTTTCCTCTGCCTTTTTCTACTGGGAATTAGAGTCGCGTTGAATATATCGGCTTGGTCAAAATGTCGGGCCTTATTTGACTTTTTGGTATGTGCAATTATCACAGTGCACCACTTACAGTACATGGCATCCCTTTTTAGGGGCAAAAAGTATCAACAGTTTTAATCTAAAAAAGAGGGCAACACTATGGTACTCTACCTGAGTCTAGTAGAGCCTACCCATTTTGCCAATATATCGACCATTACCGTATTTCACTTTTCTGATAAATTTTTTTAACCTTTAATACTGGTACGTCTTTAGAATTGTAGTTGTGAGTGGTAGAGGAGTTGTTTGTCGATGATGGTTTGAACCTTTTGAGAAGGTTTGGTCAAAACATGGCTAATCTGTGTTCTAGGCCATCGAACCCACAAATCTGAGCACTTTGGAGAAAGGTGGAGAAATCTTTGTTTTACATCCACCCCGTCTCATCAGTCATCTATCTCTGTCTCTGTCTCTCTCTCTGTATCTCTGTCTCTCTCTCTCTCTCTCTCTCTCTCTCTCTCTCTCTCTCTCTCCCCCTCCCCCTCCCCCTCTCGGTGTCTCTCTATCAGATGACAGGTACTGGTTGTTCAGGGAGGCTGACGTGGTACCTGGGTACCCTCAGCCTTTAGAGGAATACGGCAGGGGAGTTCCTGTGGACCGCATCGACACCGCCATCTGGTGGGAGCCCAACGGATTCACCTACTTCTTCAGAGGAGACAGGTACACAACTACACACACACACACACACACACACACAGTATACCACAAAGTGCCACTCAAATGTTGTTCTGTCGTTGAATTTGTAATAGGTGGTTTTATTCTCTGTGGTTGTCTGCGTACATCCATTAATTATTAATTTTAATAAAAATGTATCCTCTCTCTCTCTCTCTCTCTCTCTCTCTCTCTCTCTGTCTCTCTCTCTCTCTCTCTCTCTGTGTGTGTAGGTACTGGCGCTACAATGAGGAGAGTAGGAGTACTGACCCAGACATCCCCAAACCCATCAGCAGATGGGGAGGGATCCCATCCTCACCAAATGGAGCCTTCCTCAGTGACGATGGAGGTGAGGAACTAAATACATGTACTACTCAAGTACCATGCTGTACAAGCTCAATGACACGTTTTGAGCTTGTAAATCTGCTATTTTTTAAGTTCTTGAAATTCTTTGGATGCAATTCAGAATTCACTGATAATAAAAAAGGAAACATACTTTTCAACTGATTTTGAAAGCAAGTAGTCCAGATCCTTAAAGGACCACATCACCACTTTTCAACCTATCTTCATATAATAGGTCCTCACTAATAATCATGAAAAAATGGCGTAATTTTTTTCTACTTGGTCTGTGTCTCATAGGAGGGCTGTGGGCAGTTCAGAAACCGTCTTCCATTGACATCATCGATGGGGAATACAAGCTAATAAAAACTGCAGGCTTTCTAGTCCTGAAAAATGCGAAAATGGAAGCCATCGTTCTCACGATAATGAAAAACTAAACATTTTTGTAAAAAAATCTTGTTTAAAAAAGTATCTGCCTAATGATGATGTCACTGGAAGACGGTTTCTAAACTGCTCACAGCCCTCCTATGAGACACAAACTGAGTAGAAAAAAATCGTGCCATTTTGTCATAATTATTAGTGATTGAAAAGTGGTGAAGTGGTCCTTTAATACAAATGTGACAGAGCAACTTTCACTTGAGTTGAGTAATATATCTGACCGGGAGTATCTATACTTTGACTGAAGTGCACTATGACTCACAATATACTTGTCATTACTGCAGAGCATTTTACTATGACTCACAATATATTTGACATTACTGCAGAGCATTTTACTATGACTCACAATATACTTGACATTACTGCAGAGCATTTTACTATGACTCACAATATACTTGACATCACTGCAGAGCATTTTACTATGACTCACAATATACTTGACATTATTGCAGAGCATTTTACTATGACTCACAATATACTTGACATTACTGCAGAGCATTTTACTATGACTCACAATATACTTGACATTACTGCAGAGCATTTTACTATGACTCACAATATACTTGACATCACTGCAGAGCATTTTACAAAACAGGGATACGTTTTCAGCTCCAAGCCCAAAGGAGGAGTATTTTGGAGTCTGCCCCGGAACCAAACCTTACAAAAATACATTATGAATTAATCAGGGGAATATGAGAGAGAAACCATTGGAATGTGAGCTCCAGTTTGGAGATTGGAAAACTACAGTACATTCCTGGCAGAGGCTCTCTAATCCGCGGCCGACATCGCATCTCCACCCAAATTAAGCAATAGCTATAGCTTGGCTTTCATTCTCCACCCAAATGATGTCTCCGCTAAGTCTGTTTGGAATGCAGACCATGGGCTGCCACATTTAAAAAAATTGTCAAATTGGGAGAGAGTGTGCACATACAGTAAGCAATGGCATGTGTGTGGAAACTGGGGGTTACGAATGTAACCAATGTTCTATAACAGCGAGCAAGGCTGCTCACTTATGGGAGTTTGCGCATCCTGGCGTGAACACAAGCGGAGCAGTCTAGCTAGCTGTCAGTGTGAGATATGATGCTCATTGGCCTAGTGGTTAGTGAGGTTAGCTGCACGCACACGCGCGCACACGCGCGCACACACACACACACACACACACACACACACACACACACACACACACACACACACACACACACACACACACACATCTTCTGGTCTATATGGTGCTCAATCGAATGCATTTAAAAATATATATATGTTTTGTTTTTGCCCGTTGCAGCCTACACCTACTTCTACAAAGGCAGCAATTACTGGAGGTTCGATAACAGCCAGACAAAACCGGATAAGGGCTACCCTCGTTCCATCCTCAAGGATTTCATGGGCTGCCAGGGGCTCCGCGACCCCGCGCCGGACCCCGACCCCGACGACACGGACACTACAGACAAAGACGGAGACAGGCGGCCGCCACCGGCGGTCCCCTCGGACAGAGACCCCCCCGACCCGGACGAGGACGACTACGACAACCGGGTCCCAGACGCGGCGGCACCGCCGCCACCACCGGACACGGATACGGACACAGACCAGGTCAACGTGGTGGTACGGGTGGCCCCAGAGAACGACTCCAAGGTCATGACCCTGGTGATGGTGACTGCTCCGCTGGTGCTGGTCCTGTGCATCCTGGTGCTGGTGTACGCCATCCTCAGGACGCTGAACCGGAAGGAGACGCCCCGGGCCCTGGTGCACTGCAAGCGCTCGCTGCAGGACTGGGTATGATGAGGATGATGCACCACCAACTGCAATTTACTTACCACTTAGAGATGGAGTGCCGTGATTTTTTTTTACCCTAAAATATGATCGTCAGGCATTACTTTCTATTTTTTCTTTTTTTTTTAAGTGTACAGTATTTGTTAAAATGACGTTTTCATGTGGACACGCCCACCAGTTCATTAAGTATGCCTGGTTTGCCTGGTGATGTTTGGTGATCCACCTGAACTGAAGACGCGCCAACAGCTGTTAGCATATGTATGATAAAGGGGGAGTGGTTAGGGGAGGGGATGACATTGTGATATCACAATGTCATCACTGTATATCACTATATCACAGTTTTTTTTTCCATTGGCACGTTTGACTGTGAAGGTTTCAGCCTCCAGGAAGAAACCCTAAATACAAAGGGAAGACATAATTGCAGATTGCACATAACAACCACACCAGGTGGTCTAATGAAGTACTGTCACCTCATAAACACATGAAAAACTAGAAAAAATACAAAAATCACGGCACTCCATCTTTAATATATTATGACCTGTGGCCGATTCTACAAACACCTTCTAAAAGTTTTCTGGAAAAACTTTTAAAAAAATTAAAAAAAAGATATTGCTATATATTGTAATTATGTTGCTCTGTCGGCTGGAAACCTCACGTGTCCAAAACGTTTCAGGATAAAAAAAAGCAAAAGTAGCAGATCTACAAGCTCATAGCTTGTAGAACTGTTATTTTAGAAAATCGTCAAAATGTGGCGCAAATCTTTGAATATAGATACTTTCCGAGAGTTTTTAACTCAAATCTTTGCTTCTGGGGGGTCCCTGGAACAACATATTTTCAGATGGGAGTCGGCGGCCAAATACATATATTTCTGGGGGTCCTTGACATGAAATAGTTGGAGAACCACTGACATAGAAACATAGGTTTTTCAGAAAACTGTCAGGATTTAGAAGGCATTTGTAGAATATTGTCCTCAGGTCTATCTAAATGGGTTAACACCCTGTAGCAGTGGTTATCAACACCCTTAGTAGAGACATCCCCCCGGGGGGGACTCCGGTCAACTAAGGGTGCGTTCGGAAATATCACTCAAGAGAGTTGGAGCACACTCGGAGCGCGATCTCTGGTTGTTAAGACATTCAGAATGGTCAGTGGTCACCGTTTGACAATTTTTAAGTCATTGCAAAATGCGATCTTTGTTTGGTACTCCGTGTTTTAGTGTAGCAACAATTCACAGAGAAGATTGTGTGCACATCTCAATGCCTATATTCAGGCCAGGTGCTGGATGTCAGGCATCAAGGCAAACATCAAGGAAGAGGAAGAATATCCGCACACCAGTTTGTAGAGCTCCGAGACTTACTTTATTTTAAGGCTGCCTACAAACTGGTGTGCGGATGTTCTTCCTCTTCCTTAGTGTAGCAACAAAACAGGTTATAGAATGTCATAGAAATGTCATTTTAAAAGATGAACCGACAATGTTAGTTCATTAATTTACTGATAGACCTAAATGACGTCAGCATCGGCTTCTCGGAGCATAATTCCAAACACACCCTAAGTATAATCATGGTGGTTAAATTAAACTCCATGGTCATCGAGTGTTTGTTTTTTCACACCAGTGGCACGTGCTTTTGAACATTCAAAGTAGTTTGAGTCTTGTGCACTGTTAAAGCTATACAATCCATACGTTTTCATGTCCGAGGGCATTGCGACGATATCCGAACCACAATTAAGATGGTAGCACATGTAATGTCCAATCCGGTGCAGTGCACTGTCTGCTTCAAATGACCGTATTGTCAAATGTCAAACAGTAGGCGTGCTACCCGACACCAGGGCCTAAATGTCTCAATGGAAGGGAGGGAGAGACCACCTCCAACTACTGTACATTTTATTAACATTCACATACTGTACACGTACAGTTAAAACAACATCTGATTCATTATAGTGAATCTAGCTTTAATAATGCTCATTCCCAAAGTGACATTTAAAAAATGAATGCTTCCAACTCAACAAAAAAGAAGAACATCCGTACATTTGAGGGCTACTGTTCTAACCAAACCTGCCCACAAGCGGGACATCTGGTCTATGCATTTTCAATGAGAATGCGCCAGCAAATTTAGATTTTAGTTTTAGTCATAGTCTCTTGAATAGTTTTCATTTCGTTTTTTCACATTTTAGTCACCTGGAATGTTTTAGTGTTAGTTTAGTTTTACTTTTATCATAAGATTTTGACGGCTAAAATGTATTTTGGTGGGCAGCGCGTTGCAGCGCGTCGACACTGTCCAGGACCCTTTCTAGCACTATATAGTTTGTTGGCCATAATAGATAAAACGAATGTCATGTCAGTATATTGTTTTCCTGTAGTATCTTTTTTTGTGTAAATACGGTTAGTCAGTACTGCACATACAGTGTGTATACAGATGCACGTCAGTCATGCACACGAATGCACATATATAGGCAGGTGACACGTCGTCTGCATTGTTTGTTTGTAGTTCCTCCACTGATCCAGGTCTTTCCTTTCATCTGTCACCTGTCTATGTACACATGGCAGTGCTTCTCCTGTCTATGCACACACGGCAGTGCTTCTCCTGTCTATGTATACACGGCAGTGCTTCACCTGTCTAAGTATGTACACACGGCAGTGCTTCTCCTGTCTATGTACACACGGCAGTGCTTCTCCTGTCTATGTACACACGGCAGTGCTTCTCCTGTCTATGTATACACGGCAGTGCTTCTCCTGTCTATGTACACACGGCAGTGCTTCACCTGTCTATGTATACACGGCAGTGCTTCTCCTGTCTATGTATACACGGCAGTGCTTCACCTGTCCATGTATACACGGCAGTGCTTCACCTGTCTATGTATACACGGCAGTGCTTCACCTGTCTATGTATACACGGCAGTGCTTCTCCTGTCTATGTACACACGGCAGTGCTTCTCCTGTCTATGTATACACGGCAGTGCTTCACCTGTCTATGTATACACGGCAGTGCTTCTCCTGTCTATGTATACACGGCAGTGCTTCTCCTGTCTATGTACACACGGCAGTGCTTCACCTGTCTATGTATACACGGCAGTGCTTCTCCTGTCTATGTATACACGGCAGTGCTTCACCTGTCTATGTATACACGGCAGTGCTTCACCTGTCCATGTATACACGGCAGTGCTTCACCTGTCTATGTATACACGGCAGTGCTTCACCTGTCTATGTACACACGGCAGTGCTTCTCCTGTCTATGTACACACGGCAGTGCTTCTCCTGTCTATGTATACAGCAGTGCTTCTCCTGTCTATGTATACACGGCAGTGCTTCTCCTGTCTATGTATACAGCAGTGCTTCTCCTGTCTATGTATACAGCAGTGCTTCTCCTGTCTATGTACACACGGCAGTGCTTCTCCTGTCTATGTATACACGGCAGTGCTTCTCCTGTCCATGTACACACGGCAGTGCTTCTCCTGTCTATGTACACACGGCAGCGCTTCTCCTGTCCATGTACACACGGCAGCGCTGTTCTACTTAAGTAAAAGTATAAATACTGTATACTGCAATGTCGGTGTACTCCGTTACAAGTAGAAGTCCCGCATTCCAAATGTACTCAAGTAAAAGTAGGCCATCAAAATGTACCTAAGGTACTAAAAGTTAAAGTACTCATGTGTGTGTGTGCAGGATGTCCCGCATTTCACAAGTTCAAAATGTGTACAAAATCTTTGCGATGCAACTCATTGTCAGGTTGTAGATCGGCTATGTTCACATGGCCGAAATGTATAGGGTTGAAGTGGTTTACACACGTGTTGCACCTTCCCTGCTCTTCATTCCAACTTCATGTTGTTGTCATGCCCTTGTCATGGTCCCTCGTGTGTGTGTGTGTGTGTGTGTGTGTGTGTGTGTGTGTGTGTGTATGTGTGTGTGTGTGTGTGATGTTGTTCTCTTTAGGCTATGCGAGGCCTTATAAACACAGCAGACACCAGAAAGGGGGGCTGGTCCTCCCACCAACATAGGAATGTCAAAGACAGCTGCGTGTGTGTGTGTGTGTGTGTGTGTGTGTGTGTGTGTGTGTGCGTGCGTGTGCGCGTGTGTGTGCGTGTGTGCGTGCGTGTACACGTTCCTACACACCCACGTGCACGCTGCTCATAATGCCATATCACATGATCATCCAGCAGTTAGACACACACACACTCACACACTTTTTACACTTTGTGAGTTCAATAAACGCTCCAGAGTTTGCTACATGCAACCTTTTGGCTGTATACTCAGTCAGTTTTGAGTTTTTTTCCCCCACAGTGCACAGACACTCAGGCACCGGTCTTGTGTCCTCCCACCCATTTCTACCACAATAACAACGGAGATGAGTCGACGTTAATAATGCCTGTGTGTCACACACCGAAAACAGACGGCGCAACACTATCGTACGACGGGAGTATTTATCAAATTACACTCATCTGCTAATAACAGGAGTGAAATGGCGATGCCGAATTATAGCTAATCAATGCCTTTAAAAAATAGCCTACGGACACTAGTTGTCCACATTAACGTCGGTCACGATACTCTATGTTTTTTCTTGCGAACATTAGAGAGCTTTCACCTCTGTTGTTCATCCCTTGAATGTAAAGAGTATCCTGCAAACGTTTGAGCCTCCTCTCTGTCTTTCAGTGTGTGTGTGTGTGTGTGTGCGCGTGTGCGTGCGCACGTCTCTCACTGTCTATCTATCTCTCACTGTGTATCTCTCCTTTGTCTTTCGCTAGCTCATGTTGAAGTGGACCAGAGTAAATCGAGAGTGGGCCGTGTGCAGAGGAGGGGAGGGGGGGGGTTGGGGGTTTGGGGTTGGAGGTCCAGGGTCTGGTTTCCATTAACACACACACACACACACATGGTGCTGATTTTTGGTTGCGTCAGTCAGGCATTCAGTATAGAGCCTGGAGAATAAAAAAATACATGCAAAGACTGTACAGTAGAGAGAGAGAGAGAGACAGAGAGAGAGAGAGAGAGAGAGAAAGAGCGAGATGGAGGGGGGAGAGAAAGGGATGGGAAGGGGAGAGGAAGGAAAGGAGATTACAGCCAAGATGTATGTGGAGCACATTTTTATTTAAATGCTCGCTGTTCCTTCAGTCTCATCTGAACTCTCTGAGTTCAGTTAACACTCAGCGTTTTGCTGTGAGGTGAAGGAATGGAGGGGAGAGACTGTGACCTACATGGACAAACTCCAGCTCTCCTCTCTCTCTCTCTCTCTCTCTCTGCCTGATGTTGTTGAGATGACTTCCTTTGGGAGCTCCTATCCTCTGTTTATCCTGCTCTCGTCTCTTATCTTGCTGCTCTGTCCCTCCTGGCATTATAGCCTTGTTGTGTTCACTGGCAGTGGGCATTGCCTTTACTTTTCTTTGTGTCTTGCTATTATACTTCTACATTAACTGTGGGTCTGTCTGTCTGTATACTTGGTCTAAGGTCTTCTCCTTTATTTCCCGAATCTCTTCGCCGAGAACAGATCCATGAACGCGTCACACAGTGAGCGTTTTGATAGGCTAGTATTTTCGCACACTGTTCGACCCCAAGACAGGGATACACATGCTAGCTGGTTTGTATGGTTGTGTGTGTGTGTGTGTGTGTGTGTGTGTGTGTGTGTGTGTGTGTGTGTGTGTGTGTGTGTGTTGCACTGCACTGGAGGCCCCCACTCTGCCAAGCTCTCTCTCTCTCTCTCTCTCTCTCTCTCTCTGTCTGTCTGTCTCTCTCTCTCTCTACATTCCCACCATCTCTCAGTCTGTCTGTCTATCTCAAACAGACACACATCACATGCACAAACACATCGTGCAGCACGCAGCCAAAATAAATGTTTCTCCAAACACCCCCAAGTGCCATTATGTTGTAATAACATGCAACAAATTCAACAAAACGTCCACAGGATATTATTATAGAACCACCACTACAATGTATTTTGCTCTAGGCTCCTTTCCTGTATTTCAGCTTGTTTAATCGAGTATTTCAACAACATTACTTCATGGGTTTTTAGGACATTTGTGCGTGCGTGTGTGTGGGCGGGGGGATCTTATTTCGTACGATTCTTTATTAGACTTTTAATTTGATCACCTCTCGTTTTGTACATTTTTCTTCTGTTTTGAGCTCTGTGCCTTTCGATGAGCAGAATCACGGTCAAAAATGACTGTGAAGGTACTTGTAAAAGGATGTTTTATACTTCCACGCGATTGGAAATACGCGCTCGCCTATTTCCAATGCGCGCGGCACGGCATAACTCAGGCTTGGTGTTGTTGACGCATGCAGGGCATGGTCTGTATCGCCTGCGCACTCCTTGTGTAGCTAGAGAATGTTTCTGTATTTTTTTCTTCCTCCCTTGAATCACACTAAAATAAACCGGTAAAAAAGGCAAAACGAGTCTCTCGAGTGCACTCATTTCTGAGCTCCGTGTGCATTTTTTTCGAGCTGTGTAACTTGCACGGAACCATATGTGCAACTTTTTGCTGTGCAGATTTGCAATGGTTCTGGCGTGAGGTACTTTTAATTCCTGGCCACCAGGAGGCACAAATGTACCGTGATGTTGTAAATGTGTTGTTATATTCCTATTAAAAGCAGTTGGAGGTCAGGTCACATTCACAATAGCTAGGGTATGCTGGAAGAATAGACATGGAGCATGGAGTGAGCCAAAGAAACGTACATCAATGAAAACACTGGGTGTGTGTGTGTGTGTGTGTGTGTGTGTGTGTGTGTGTGTGTGTGTGTGTGTGTGTGTGTGTGTGTGTGTGTGTGTGTGTGTGTGTGTGTGTGTGTGTGTGTGTGTGTGTGTGTGTGTGTGTGTGTGTGTGTGTGTCTAATGTTTGAGCAGATCTGCATCTTAATGCCAGAAGTCATCAGGATTAACTTCCATCACAGATCAGCCACTCAGGATTTAGCTTTCCCTTTCTCTCTCTCTCTCTCTCTCTCTCTCTCTCTCTCTCTCTCTCTCTCTCTCTCTCTCTCTCTCTCTCTCTCTCTCAATCTTAAGACCAAATCCAAATGTATTTGAAATGGCACAAAAATTATAGTTTTCCCAAATATTTTTAAAAGTAGTTGCTCTGTTAATAATATATATGTACAGTATAGCTCTATGTCAGAGGTCAACTCTGTTCTCCTGATTTTATGCAAGAGCTGGCGAGAACTTATGGGAAGTCAGATCAACTTGGTACAGACAGTGTCAGAATGCACTTAGCAGAAGGTGGAGGTGGTTTGTATTCTATTAGACATCCTTACCAGATGCAGTGGACTACCAGAACGCTCGCCTCAAAAACACTGTCGCCTCTGGCGTACAGCCGGCGCAACTGCTCAGCCTGGTATTCCTAAACGTAACCTCTGTAAACTATGCCTAAACGGTCAATCTAACCTTATTCCTAACCTTAACCCCACTTACCCCAGTAAAACTATGCCTTACCCAAGACTTATTTCTAACCTTATTGTCAGTAAAAAAACAAATACAAGAACCGCCCCACCGTGCAATCCGTGCACCACAGCTCATTACCTTGCTAGATATGGGAGTTGTTGGTCAATTGTGGGTGATTCCAATATCAGTGATTGATCAGTGTGGGAAGTATGTATCTCTGATGTACATACAATGGGCAAGACTAAAGTGAAGTGGCGCTCGACTTCTAGTCTTCTACCACATTTTGTGGGCAGTTGTAGTCTCTCTCTCTCTCTCTCTGTGTCAGTATTATGTGTGTGTAATGTGTATATACATCAAAATATTTGATGAAAAAATAAACAACCCTTTCATAAAAACAGTCCTAATGTTTTGTGTGTGTGGGAGCAGCTGTATCATTGGGTGCATCAGGATTGAGGCCAGCCGTAAGTAAGGTGCTGTCATGTTGCTGTGGGTGGCTCCCAGCTTATCCCCACATAAGCTCATAATGGGATCATCTCAGGTCCTCCTCCTGTCTGACGGGACTGCACTGACCGACCGCAGGTTATTGTATCCTCACACACACTGCCCAACATTAACCCCAGTGGATCTACTGAACTGTCACAATGCGTTGTGTAATGAGTAATGACATTTTATCTGTTTTATCTGATGCAGGTCTGGCCAATAGAATATCAGCAGATATAATACATATAGTCCAGTGTGCGTTCCTATAATCTAATTATAGATAATGAGACTCCATTATCTTCATATAATGACGTAATTGATCCTCACTAATGCTCATTATTATAAGTCTGTCTACAGACTGGGGTGGTCGCCGCGGGCCTTCGACCCCATGTTCTCTAACACTTGCCATGCATCAGTTGCTGGGGTTAAACTTGCCATGATGATAGGGGAAGTGCACACACACAGTTACATGCTATGTCTCTTCCGATATATCAGATGATGTGGCTCATAATCCTTAAATAACTAACTAAGTTAGCGAATAACAATGGAAGAAAAGATATCATGAAAAAATAAATTACAGGGGGAACAAAACCCTTCAGGCTTCATTTGTGTTCCTTCCTTTTGTTTTATAGCCTACCCGTTTCAACAACAAACAAAAGAATATATTTGTCAATCGGCTTATTATTTAACGTGAATTTATAGTGATTTGGTGTGTAGACTGTAGACTCTTCTACACACCAAATCACTATAATAGTATAGAGCAACATACTATAGAGTAGTAGAGACCCTAGCATAGAGCATAGTATGGACTATACTTACTGTATAGTCCATACAATAAGTGCAACTAGTTCATGTATGTGGTTAATAAACTGGCAGTGTGTGCTTATATAGAGTGTGTGAGTTAGAGCCATGATGTCTGGCCAGCTGGCTTCTGATATGCAAACATGTCATCTGTAAAGCTGCTACATGTAGTGATTTGCATCGCTCAGGAATTGAACCCCAGTCTCCCCCTCAGCAAACCTATGCAATAAAACGAAACTAAGCTAAGCTCAATTGGCAGAGCTGGATCTTGTCTGGGGCACCACTACTTCCACAAAATATCATTATGAACAGCTTTTTACATTCTTGCTGCACCATGTGTTACTGCAATTGGACAATGCTGCATTAACATGCCAAAGCAGAAGGATATAGGTAGGCTTTCAGTTGGATTTCAAACTTCTTGTTGTGTCCAATGAACACCAAATGGACAATATTAATGAAATTAGGCTACAGTACACCGTGAGATTTTGAAACCTCCTCGCAGAGTGAAACATCAAAGGAGCAAACCAAAAGCCACCTGCATGCAGGTTTTAAAGGGTTAAACCTCTTGAACCTGAGCGTCTTGGTTTTAATCCCAAAACACTCTCCAGGTGTGCCTCGTCTCATCATGGCGCACATTTTGAGAACCACTGGACTGGTCTAGCTCTGGTGGTCCACAGCCCTAACAACGGCAGCAACGACATTAGGGCTATGGACCAGAGGTAGTGCTTGGTTGAGGTATGAGGAGAGTGAAGCTTCGCAAATAAGATTTGTTTCTGATAAAAATGGTAACATCTGTAGGCTACTCTCCTAAAGATTTGTCAATACTGTTCTGTCACTCAAAGCGTATCAAGGCAGATTAATTTGTGCCAACAATAGTGTCACCATCTGAGCAGCCATCTGCTGGGTGTATTAAAAATACAGAATGCCTCCCTTTCCATTTCCTTTGTGGGCTGTGAGTGATTGACTGTTCCCTGATGCAGGAGGTGAGGTGCGTGACTGCGTGTAGCCCTGGTCCAGTGCTTGACTCGCTATACAGTAACGCCAGGGCTCCACTGGGCGCGTTTTAATCAATGAAGGGTGGCTCCACTGCCCGCGTTGCGCGTGCGTGCCGCGTGCGTGCGTCACCATTAAAATTGAACCGGTTCGTTTTTTGACGCACGCGTCGGAGACGCAACGCTCCCAAACGCGCCCAGTGGAGCCCTGGCGTAAGCAGTAAGCAGTGCACTGGACCTGAGCACTAGGAGGTGGTGGTAATACTCTGTAAACTCCAAATGAGTTGTCCTTGGCTTCAGGTGGGTTGTCTGCTAATCCAGTTAGCTTGTTAGCCCTATTGAGCTAAATCCCAACAGAAGAGAACATACGCTGGACTTCTCCAGCCACCACCAGGAATGCAGAACCACTTCTAAACACACAGGTAAGAAAAAATGATCCATCATTCTGTGCTACCTTTTCACCTGGATGAAGTTTGATAAGTTATGTGCTGAAAGGCTTATTGTCAAAACCGCTCTCAAAGTTATACCTACGGAGGCCCCCGTAAAATCTGAATCACCCCCACCTCTCCCCCTTTCCCCCCCACCTCTCCCCCTTTCCCCCCTCACTGTATATGTTTATTTCCCTTTTTACCTCCTTTATGATGAATTCCTGTTCTGTTCTTTGACTATATAGAAGTGTCTATTACGTCTCTAAATGTTTTGATGAATTGAACATGGTGGACCCTCTTGTAAACAATTGTAATGCTTAATTGGGTCGTCTACTCACAGTTAACAGTCTTTGCATTGAGTTTGTGCTTGAAATGTACTGTAATTCTGAAAACTGTTAATACATTATTTCAATCAATCAATCAATCTTGAAATTGGAGAATGCTCGGCTGAGGTCGCAGATGTAGGCCTACTATAGTGCGTGGAGGTGTGTAGGCTATCACGTATACACAATCAAAATCCTCTGTATTAATTTAACTCAATTTACTGTGCAGATGCAACCAACATTTTAACCAATTTGGTTATTTTTGTGTGTGCACTCTCCGAGTTACAAATGGATAAATGAACATTACTAGCACATTCATTTTGAATTAAAACATTCTCAGTCACTGTACAATATAGTATACAGTCTTCCCTGTACTAATGAAACCCAACAATTGTTGATTCAGAATCAATTGTTTGCAGCTAATCCAGGATTTAGACCAGACATACTGTGTATAAATACCACACTACTTCATCCTGTACTACTACGAACTAGGGATTAGGATATATGTCAGGAGATGGACCTTTTGATCTCTGCTGAAAACCTTTGATCTCGTGCCCGAAAATAGCTGATCTACAAGCTCACGGTGGCGTGGTGTGAGCTTGTTGAAATGTTGATTGCTTGGCATCCTCGTACAGTATGACAAAATAGAAAATACAGACTTAAATCTTAATGGTTTTGTCTCCACACGTGAACTACACAAAAAACACTGTGTGTGTGTGTGTGTGTGTGTGTGTGTGTGTGTGTGTGTGTGTGTGCGCGCGCGTGTGTTCAACAGGATGTTTAATTGGGTGGTGAAAGTGGTGCCCCAACCCCCTGGTGGCCCTGAAGCACTGGGAGAAGAGACCACCAAACCTGCTGTACGGGAACACACACACACACACACACACACACACACACACACACACACACACACACACTCACACACACACACACACTTGTCTTGTACAGAAAATAACTGACCTACAAGCTCACAACATGTTTCCTTCTGAGCATGTAGATCGGTTGTACTTGTATTCCCCGGTGCAAGACACGATGTGCAACCGAGATAAATCAGGCCTTGTCTTCAGAATGTATGTTGAATTGTAGAGTGCCTGTTTATACACATGGTTGTGTATCGTGCACGAATAGGCTCTATGCACAGCGGCCATATTGAAAATAAATTGGGCCTCTTCCTTACAGTGTGTTTTAACAGCAGGAGAACAACGGCTAATCGGCTATCGCCCACTATCGCCGGACGATGTCGCCCAAAAGATGAATTATTTTCATATTTCCGATGTTCCGCCGCCCACTTTTCGACCATCGCATGTTCGCCTGCTATCACCAGTATTGGCCGGGTCCCATTGACAAATAAATTATGCACTTCCGGTTAAAACGTACTGTTGCTTCCTGCTTATGTCTTACCGATGATACTAAAGAAGGCTCTGTTGCATTCTGGTCAAACAGAGTCAGAGTGCTAATATTGTGCATGTTGGCTCACTGGAAACACTGCTACATCAGTGGGTCTCAAAGTGTGTACAAATGGAACCAAAATGAATGTACCTGTAAGGGTCCATTTGTACACTCTCAGAGTTATGGGGTCCTTGAAACTGTGCTACACTATATGGAACGTGTCATTGGTAAGACCTGAAGGAAGAGGATATTCTTGTCGTATGATGATGCATCACATTGTTACAGTAGTTACAAAATTGTATGCTTGTAGATCTGCATCCGCAACTTATTTTATTATTAAAATGTATTTTTTTTCTCTTTGTGTCCCCACAGCCCGGCAAGAAAGAGGGTGAGCATGTTCTCATTTAAACATGTGTGTGTGTGTGTGTTTGTTTGTGTGTTAATATTTCCATACATGTATTGTATAATGTATATTAATGTTGTAAATTTCAACCTCCACACACAGTGAAGAAGACAGATGGGGAGAGCTCAGAAGAGAGGTAACCGTGTATGCGTGCGTGTGCGTGTGTGTTCGTGTCACCATACAGGGATTATGTTTTACTATGAAAACATACATTTCCCATCGTACTAGTTAGTCACCCAAAGGCATGATCATCAGGGATGGAGATCCCTGATGTCATCAACATTAAGCCCATATATGGAGATCCCTGATGTCATCAATATTAAGCCCATATATGGAGATCCCTGATGTCATCAATATTAAGCCCATATATGGAGATCCCTGATGCTGCTGCAGTGGTCAGTGGGTGTGTGTGTCTGTGTTGCCATACTGAAGTGGACATACATGCATGGAGACATACATGGACATACTGTAGGGGCAGACATTGCTGTGCATTGGAGTGTACTGTACTGTACTGTAGCATACTGTACTGTAACATACTGTACTGTACCGTACCTACTGTACTGTATTGTGCCATACTGTACTGTGCTGTACTGTATCATACTGTACTCTACTGTAGCATACTGTACTGTGCAGTAGCATACTGTACTGTACACTGCAGTAGAGTACAGTATTGAACTGTACTGTACTGTACTGTGTGAGAATCAGTCCAATCTGTGTTGGGGTAAATAGTGCCTAAAGTGATGACGAATATGACGGTGCACCACTTGAGGAAGTAGCCTTCCTGTATTGCGTAATAAGGCAATGTATGCTTACTGTACAATATGTGAAGATATTGCGGGCGGGATGGTATAAGCCTAAAACCTTGCCAGAGTACTTAGCAGTTGTTGTGCAAAATGTGGAGTCGCGTGAACGTGCGTGTGCTGAGAGAATTTCTTTCAATGGAGCGGGGCTTCCAAATCCAATTGTTGCAGCGAGATGTATGATAGATCGATAGGCAGATGCCTTTATTGATCCTGTGGGGGAAATTCAGGCACCAGAGACAGCACAGCAGTAAAAGCTACAGATACAGGTTATAGAAGACCTCTGATTCTCTCTCTCTCTCTCTGTCTCTCTCACTCTCTCTCTCTGTGTTCAGTGGCGTACTAGGCTGGTTGTCTAATGGCTTCATCAGTGCTCTACCACAGCCTACCCCCACAGGCTCCCCCCGACTGAGCAGGTCCAACACTGGTGAAGTCAAGGTGACGTCAGTCTATTAACCTATACTTTCAATGTGCCCTCGCACTTTTGGCCATGACGGTATATGGCAACATTTCATAAGCCTTTTTAAACAATCGTGTGACGATATGTGGTTAATATGTTCCTTATGTTTCATTCTTTTCCCATCCATCAGTCAGCAGACGATGGAGAAAGGTACGGTATGACCACATTTAATGCAATCCAGTCACTTAATGTGATTAACCAGTAACACGCCTGAGGGCGTGCACACATCCGCCTGGGTGACTGCAGACTGCTGGGCGAGCGCTGGCCCTTTGCTTTGGCATGGGCGGTAAGATCTTAATTTTCGGGCCTGTTAAGAAGTCTAGTTTTCGCCGGCTGCCAGCACGGCTGCACTAATAACTTTGGGACGGGCCCGTCTAGAGTTTAAATGGACAGGTATCAGTCAAAAGGGAGACATCGAAGAGGAAGGATGAATGGGGAAGGATCAACATAATGGAATGTCAGAACAGGTCAGCTCCATATATGGAGATCTAAGAGTTTGAGGTCATAGAGTTGCTGGCCAATATTGATGACATCAGGGATCTCCAAATATGGCATCAGGGATCTCCATCCCTGATGATGTCACGAGACCTGGGCACCATATATGGTGCCTGACACACTAACGGTGCCTGGCTGACACACTGACGGGAAATGCACAATTCTATAGTTAACTGCGACCTTCGGTCGCAAAAATATTACTTTATCCATTCTTTTGGTGCAATACAGAACAATATCTCTCTCTCTCTCTCTCTCTCTCTCTCTCTCTCTCAGGAATGCCGTGATCAACTGGGTAGCTCAGAGTCTGACCAATATACTGCCTCAGCCGGAGGAGAAGTACAAAGAGGAGATAATTGACGATGTTGAACATACCGAGGTAAATGTTCACATACATACACGAAAACAATACAATCCCAGGTGCCTAAATAGGCCCTTTAACCCATTCAGGACGGGAACCCCTTTGGGGTTCTTTTTGCTCTACAGTAGATAACAACATTCATCCACACCCTGGATGAAACTCCCAGAACGTCTTTTAAATATGTGCGTTCTGTGATTTTTGCATTTTTCTGTCTATGAGGTGACAGTACTTCATTAGACCCCTTGGTGTGGTTGTTATGTGCAATGATGTCTTTCCCTTTGTATTTAGGGTTTCTTATTGGAGGCTGAAACCTTGACAATCAAACATGCCAATGAAAGAAAAGCAGTGATATAGTGACATCACAATATTAGGGCACTGCATTTTTAATTGGTTATCCTCAGTAGTGAACAAAGTACTCCAGTACTCAAGTCAAAGTGTAGATACTCTTGCTCAATATGCTCAACTACAAGTGAAGGTTGATCTGTCAAATGTGTAGTTGAGTTACATCATTCAATTATTCTAAAGTTCTCCAAAGTAGTGAAACCAAGAGTTCTTCAAGGTCCACTTCCCAGAATGTGAACCCAGATATTTTGAGTACCCTAAAGTGTTGTTAGAAAAGTTGAGTATGGGCTACTGCTTGCAATGGATTCAGAATCTTGAAAAAACCCTAGTTTGACCCGTCACATGCTACTTAAAGCATAATGACATTTTGAAATGTTTGCCTTATATAGGATGTTAATGGTACCCCAGCTTATTATGCTAATTATGAAAATTGCCCAACATATGCAAGTTAGCATCCGGCAGTTTCTACATGCTGGGGACCCATACTCAGTTTCTACATGCTGGGGACCCATACTCAACATTTATAACATCAGTTTCTACATGCTGGGGACCCATACTCAACATTTATAACATCAGTTTCTACATGCTGGGGACCCATACTCAACATTTATAACATCAGTTTCTACATGCTGGGGACCCATACTCAGTTTCTACATGCTGGGGACCCATACTCAACATTTATAACATCAGTTTCTACATGCTGGGGACCCATACTCAGTTTCTACATGCTGGGGACCCATACATCAACATTTGTAATATAAAACTTTACGGTACTCAAAATGTCCAGGTTCACAATGGGGCTTTATGGGCTTGCAAGTAGATTAAAACAAACATATTCACCGAAACCTTTTCTAAAGCAGTGTACCAAGAAATAGTTAGGAATGGCAAGGTTTAGAAAGATAACCTATAGACTTAGAAAGTGTATTGATTTTTATGTAAGTATTTGTGAACAAATGCTATACTCTATCCCTTATCTGCAGGTGTTTGAAGTCAATCAAATGCCAGGTATGTCATTTAAAAATCACAGTGAGGGGCGTTCTTATCATCGTACATCATCATACATCATCTCATTCCCCAGGCGGCTGGCGTAGCCGTCTGGGCACCTTGGCTGGTAATCCAGTCTGGCAGTGTGCCGAGGGTTCGACTCCCGATCCCAACGGCCTTTGCTGCATGTCATATCTCATATCTCTCCCCATTTCCTGTCAGCCTACTGTCACCCTATCCCTCTATAAAAAAATAAAGGTGAAAGCCACAGAAAAATATCTGAAAAAAGAAATACATCATCTCATTCCGGCCAATCAGAATTTACGTCCTCACTTTCGTCTTCAATGTTTATGTTACACAATGTTTGTGTTTAGACAAATTGTCAATGGCATTACGTTTGTGCACATACACCAAAAGCTGGACATTGGAAAAAAAATATATATATATCAACGTTACGCCGTCAGGAAATGTGGGGAAACAAGTCAAACATTTTTTTACTTCACTACCAAGTTATGCTTGATTGATTGATTGATTGATCGATTGATTGATTTGTCAGATTATGATCCCCTGCCACACATCCCGGTGATTGAAATGGAGTCAGACGATGAGGCAGAAGAGTTCAGCCCTTCTCAGTAAGAACACACACACACACACACGAGAAGCACTGACATAGAAACATGATTTTTTTTCTTGAAAACTGTCAGGATTTAGAAGACATTTGTAGAATCGTTTCTACGATTAAGTGTTAAGTTTAAGTGTTCTTTTTTAATATAAATTAATGCCATACTTCATTATACGACAGCGTCATGGAAAAGCATCAAAAGTAGCAGATCCACAAGTTCCAAATGCGGCATGAAGCGGCGCGTTTTGAGCTTGTAGATTGTGTAGTTTTTGGAGACAATCTATATTTGACATGTTGTATACTGCAGATGGACTAATAGCAGAACCTCCTCACAGACAGGTGGTGAACTGGATCAAACAGTCCATGCCTCAGCCGGCTCACCTTCCTGGTGCCATAGAAGGATCACCCCGGCCCAGCCGCTCAATGGCCTCTCACGACAAAGGTATGCACACACACACTGTAGTAGTTATAACATACTCTACCATACAGATGTTCTAGTTAATGTATTAACATACTTTACATTAAAGATGTGCTAGTTATATTGTATTAATTACCAAACACATGTGCTAATTATACTGTATTAACATACAGTTTCTACAGATTGGTTAAACTATCCTATTATTTCCGGCCAAAAAAAACACTATGGATTGCTGGTTTAACAATGCATGCATGATGTATGTGTTATACGTACTGTATGCAATGTGCATGCTGCACAATGTCAGCAAATGATTGAAGTGGCTTTCTTCATGTATTCTCCATGCAGTCGTGTCTCCACCGCCTCAGTCTCTGAGTGGAATCTCTCTGGACACGGACGACAAAGCTTCACGGTAGGTTAGCTTTGAACCTTTCATTCAGGGCCGGGCAACTTTGACGATGGAGAGGGACACTTATATTTCCACACTCACTCCAGAGGGCCACATTACTGTATCAGGGGGCCACATTACATATTACTGTCATTCACTCCAGAGGGCCACATTGCATATTACTGTCACTCCAGAGGGCCACATTACATATTACTGTCACTCCAGAGGGCCACATTACATATTACTGTCAGTCCAGAGGGGCCACATTACATATTACTGTCAGTCCAGAGGGCCACATTACATATTACTGTCACTCCAGAGGGCCACATTACATATTACTGTCACTCCAGAGGGCCACATTACATATTACTGTCACTCCAGAGGGCCACATTACATATTACTGTCACTCACTCCAGAGGGCCACATTACATATTACTGTCACTCCAGAGGGCCACATTACATATTACTGTCACTCACTCCAGAGGGCCACATTACATATTACTGTCACTCACTCCAGAGGGCCACATTACATAATATTGTCACTCCAGAGGGCCACATTACATAATATTGTCACTCCAGAGGGGCCACATTACATATTACTGTCACTCCAGAGGGGCCACATTACATATTACTGTCAGTCCAGAGGGGCCACATTACATATTACTGTCACTCCAGAGGGCCACATTACATATTACTGTCACTCCAGAGGGGCCACATTACATATTACTGTCACTCCAGAGGGCCACATTACATATTACTGTCACTCCAGAGGGCCACATTACATATTAAGTGAAGGCCGCCAGTTGCCCATCATCCCATGTATGCTTTAATTGATACATTTCATTCGGGGGAACGAACGTCAGGCAGATCTTTTATCGTGTTGGGTTTAGGGAACACCAGGGGTCCTTGAAGGGTTCAGGGACCCCTAAATGACTGACGGTGTGTTTTTGCAGCATGGTGGGATGGTTCGTGTCGGGACTGGGACTCCGGTTGCCTCAGCTCGTCATCAAACCCAAGGACGACTCTGTGAGTTTTAAGAGCAGCAGCTTACTTTTAGAACTTAGAACAACACACACAGTAATCCAACGTTTGTTTTGAATATTGAACTCTTTAGGCCAGTGGTTTTCAACCCTTTTCACATCAAGGTCCATTATTTATTCTGCATTTGAGCCTCGTTCTTCACGCCTGTGCCAAGACGAGGGATCTCATCTTTCTTTAATTTAATTTAATCCAAAGACAAACAAACAAACACAAACAACAAAGTTATTAATACAACAATACAACATCAGAGCCAGGGGGGATTACTAACAGAAAACATTAAAGAGTGAACACAAGCAACAGTTCTCCACAGCTTTCTTATTTAGAAGTGCTGAAGGCATTTGCTGAAGGCACGCTGAGTCGCTGTCCAAGTGATGTCACTCCTGTAACTACTGGCCAATCACAGCGCCCCAGAGCCGGAAGAGGCGTCTACGTTTATATGTCTATGGGTGACTTTACCTCCATTTCATATAGACCGATTCCGTAGTGGGTCTCATGGTCACATCCTACATACCGCGGTGGCTGAGACCAGAGCCATTGAGTAATGGTTGAGACAAAGCAGTGAAAGGTCCTGAAAGATACATAACGTCAGTCTTACCCAATACCCAATATTTCTATTTTAGGAACACATGGCTGCTGTACTTTATACCTCATACTTTAATGCTTAGTATGAGGTATAAAGTACAGCAGCCTTGTGTTCCTAAAACAGAAAGATTGGGTATTGGGTAAGACTGACGTTATGTATCTTTCACTGCTTTGTCTCAACCATTACTCTATGGCTCTGGTCTCAGCCACCGCGGTAGATATTTTGACATTCCGTTTTTTCTTTTTTTTTAATGTTGCCACTACTGTTGGAGCAGCCATAAACTACACAGGTTCATCCCGATCTTTGTAATGTTAGTGTTAGTAAAAAACAGGTAAAAGAGTAACGTTTGAAGCAGACTAAGATCAGTCACTTTTCCATTCACTGTAGTAGAAGCTTGGTGCGGGGAAACCGCAGATGTGTCGTCTCCGCTTACAGGAAATACGTAGGCTGCGACCATGAGACCCGCTACGGAATCGGTCTATACCTTGTGATATTTTGCGCATTTGACTGTCTGACACTGACCTCACGATCCCGCCTAGTGCAACGGGAGGTAACGTGTTAAAGACAATCCGCAAAACCCTGTGCACAAGCTCACAATGTGACGTGTTGTGAGCTTGTGCACAGGATTTGTGCACATTAATTTACCAAAAAAAACATAAAAAGGTCTACCTGGCAGCAACAATACACACAATTATGAAAGCATCCGTTTGTTTTTGTATTCATAGAACATTTGCTTATATACTGCTGTGTTTCTACTTTCAGATGGCTGCCGAAGTTCTACAGAAAGGTAAATTTAAAGTGGTGTCCACTTTTTTCATTTATTCCTTCATTCTTGAGGTGTACCTCTTGCAGAAGTCCTACTTATTACATGCACAAAAAAACACAATCCAGGACTTAGAATTGGACACTATAAGATTGTGTCACTATAGTTCGGACGTCATTGCATTACCTCTCTCCTTCAAAAGAGGGAGACAGCAGACTTAAAACATAGTGAAGCCCTGTAGCAGTTAGATGATAGCCTGGAGGACCTCTACAATAGCCACCACTGCACCAATAGTACAAAACAAGTTAAATCTAACTGTGTAAATGGACTCACAAGGGTGTGTAATGTCACAATTCACAGTTCAAGTTTATATCATAAAAATCAGTGAATTTTTTTTTTTTAATGTCAAGGACCCACTTCAATACTGTACATGGTCGCGGACCCCCATCTGAAATTTAGAGAATATTTGTCAAGATGTCTCAAGCTTTACGAAAAACCCATTGAGACCTGATGCCGATTGTACAAATGGCCTCTAAATGAATCGTTCTCACACATTCACAGTAGTTCTCACATACAGTACGTGAGCTTGTACAACATAAAATCTAAAATGACACACACATGCTTTCCCAGTTTTAATGGCTTAACTGTATCTTCATATAATTGGTCCTCACTCCTCACTAATGGTCATTATAATAAGGCACCATTTCTGTCTACCCACTCTGTGACTCAGAGGAGGGCTGTGGAGATTTACCACTGAATACGTCATCATTGGAAATTCCAAACTAGATTTCAAACTTCTTTTTTTTGCCATATTTACGGGAAGAGAAAGGCTGTGGTTTCCATTAGCTTGGAATCCCCATCGATGATGTCATTGGTAGGCAGGTTTCATAACTGTCCACAGCTCTCTTCTGAGTAGACAAATGGTGCCAACACTGCCGTCTTATTAGTGAGCTGAAGAGGACCAATTATATGAAGATACATTAAGGCTGAAAAATGGGTGAAGCGTTACTTTACACTTTACAGTATGTGTAAACCGTTTCTCATTGTGCCCCGGGGACCAAGCTGGAGTATCTATACTTTGAGTACTGGAGTTGAGTACTCTGTTCACCACTGCAATTTGTGATGGAGCGTACACGACATTCAACCACTATGCTTTTTTTATTTTATTTTATTGAATGAGTCTTTGTTTTCCTCCTAGTTTCTGAAGAGGCCGTTTGAGTCAGATGAATGGAGCCTTACTGCTTGATTTATAAAAACAATAAGTTGGCTCAAACTTTGGTCAAACATTTAGGTGGTGCGACGTGAGGCGATAACTCAGTCCTCTTCTCCTTCTGTTTCAGGGGGGACGGCGCTGAGAGCCCCTTGAACAGCAGGAGGAGACGGCTGGGCCACGCTCTGACACACGCACACACACACATACTGTATGCATATGTACAGTCGTACACACATTGATTGATTGATTTTATAGATTTCGGTGCAATCACATAAAATAGCACGTTAGCCTTAGCACTTGCCAACATACAGTCAAGTAAAAACACAATCAAGCCTTAGGCCTTCTTTCCATTGTTGTCACGCCATATACAATAGCTATACAAACAATAACGTAAAAGTACAACAACAATAAGCATGAAGTCTAAACAATATAAGAGAACACACACACACATGCACATGAACATTTGTGAGACGTTCGGACATTTTTGAACAACACAAATTATGTGGGGTCCCTGGCACAAATTATTTTCAAATAGGGGGTCCCGCAGCCAAATACACATTAATGTCGAGGTCCTTGACATGAAAACTTTTGAGAGCCACTGCATACACTGTGAATTACTGTAATAATCCGTGAATACCTCACCGTACTGTACTGTATGAATAATTGTTCATAGATGTTGAGATGTAAGATTTGTTTAACGTTCAGGTTGAGTTCTCTTACTTGGTTTGATGAGTTCTACTTGTAGCCTATATGTGTTGATCATGCATTTAATACGGAAATGTAAATAACACTTATTCTTAAACTATATAAAATAATACGTTTCATAGAGAAGGGATTGCTTGGATGATATAATGGAATACATTCTTGTCATGAGAATAAATGTATTTTCATAAAATGGACAAAAACAAAAGATTAAGGCCATACAATTGTGAAGTGTAATGGAATAAATCAGGGCAGCTATGTTTGTTTTTAATGTTCATTCTTTGAAATCAGTCAAGCATAAACCAGATATTTTGATGATTGTATTTAAAAACATGCTATATTACTGCCAAATCTTTGCAAACAAATAAAGCGTGTTTTGCAAAATAAAACATATATTAAAAAACTTGTGTTTTGCAAATGAAATGCATATCCTAAAACAAATGTGATTTTAACACCCTTATATTCCCATCAGAATCTAGACAAACATTCCCCAATACCATATGCAATTCATGTGTGTGGTTGGTTGTTGATGATTTGTTGTATCATATCATATGGTTTTAGATAACACTGTTTTATTGCGACATCTAAACAAGTTTCATTTAAATTTATTTGTTTTCTTGGACGGAACTATACATACAAAAATAGATAGGATTTTGCATGGGCATTTCATGCAAAATCCTATCTATTTTTGTATGTATAGTTCCGTCCAAGAAAAGAAAATTTTCATCCTTTGTCCCCAACATGAAAAACAAGTAACATAGAAAACAGAGCATACAGTTGTACATTATACTCACCATAATTTAAATAATACAAAATAATTACAACAGTAACGGTAGCTGGTGGACTGGTGCTTCCACAGTACCACCAACAGTCAACATAACAGTAACGGTGGACTGATGCTTCCACCACCAACAGTCTGAAAGTGTCCCCTCTAGAGGTCTAGACTATCTAGTCGCCATTACGTCAATTCAATTATCAGATAAGACAACCTTTGCCTTGAACTGTGAACTGTGGCCTACAGGCTTTGTGAAGCAGCGGCATGCTGTGGGCTTGTAAAGCTGCTATTTCTGGTGCATGGTGCTATTTTTGACACCCGTCTTCTTTTCTGGTGATTGATACTGCCCTCCGAGTATGTGATTTTTCATTTATTTTTATTTGTTTTGGAAAATGTGGCAGAAAAATAAATAAATGAAAAACCACTGCCCCCTCGTGTATTAGAAGGACAATATCGCAGTCACCAGAAAAAAGGTCAGGTGTTTTTGATGAATCTGTCATGGTTAAAGTGGAGTTTGAAGTTACAATGGGCAGATAAAATGAATATCAAATATCTAAATACTGAATCAAGCAACTTAAAAACTGTCTGGGGTGTTCACATAAGCCTGACTAGCTGATAAAATGACCAAAACGTTTTTTGAAAGTGAAATATCCCTTTAAATAGCCTACTTGTATACTAATTGAGAATATATGAAAGTTTAACTTTTTGAATTATATTACAGAAGAAAATGAACTTTTACACAATGTTCAAATTTAAGTACGAAGTGAATGTATGAAGATGGGTAGAAAATGGGTGAAGTGGTCCTTTAACAATGAAAATGTCTCATGCATATAGCTGTGCATACAGTAGGCTATCCAGACATGGGCATGACTGACAGCACACCTAGTCGTTAAATAGAAGATTTGAGAACGGTAAAAATCACATTAGAAATATCATCAGTTGTGTTGATTAGTGATTATCAGAGCAGCAACATTATTGACGATATTCAGACTGCGGCCATCTTGCCAGCAACTTCCCATTGACAGCCCATTCATCCAAACAGAAAATTGTTTTAAACAATGTCAAATTCACCAACATTGCAGCTGTAGGCTGTACGGAAAGCTTGTATTATTACATGACCAAGCAAAGTTCAATAGAGCCACCTCACCCTCACTGTATACATACAGTATAGGGTTGGGGAATATATACGATAATGCATGTGACATATGACTAGATAGCGTATGGGATATTGGATATCAGGATGAGGCAAAAGTGTTGTCTCCCGCTTTCGAAATGTGTCAAAACTAAGAAAGAATTGCTGATCTACAGACTCATAACATGTCTTGTAGATTGCCTAGCATTTACATACATAACCCATGATATTTTATCATGTTACCCGACATTTAACATCGGATAACATGGATATTATCACACGGTATCAACAAATCCAGGTTTTTTTTAGAATCTACCTCAGGTCTAAATCGGCTAATTGTCTGTTTTTCAGCTTCAGCAGACATGGTACTGGAAGACGTAGATTCGGACCCGGAAGAACCGCTCAAACAAGAAGCATCACGCACACAGCAGCTCCAATCCGTGAGCGCCGCCACGCCACCGCTCCAATCCGTCTGCTCCGTGCGGTCTGCGCAGGTGTCGGAGGCGGAGCTGGTGGTGGAAGAAGCCCCAGAGGACTCTGTGCACAGTGCTAAAGAAAGCGCCAAAGCCTCGGTGGACGCTGGAACTGACACGGGCCGATGGACGCCGTTCATCGACAGCATCAAGAAGGAGGCAGAGGGGGTCGCCATGGCAACCATGGAAGAACGGTATACATTTTTTTTATATAGGGCTGATATGGTTATGTTTTGTAATAATAATGTACAAAGTAACTATAGTAACAAAAGTTGTAAAAAAAAGTGTAGTGGAGTAAAAGTACAGCACATTTGACATACTCAATTAAAGCACAAATACCTCAGAATTGTAATTAAGTACAGTACTTAATCCATTTAGACCTGAGGACGATTCTACAAATGTCTTCTAAATCCTGTCAGTTTTCTGAAAAACCCATGTTTTTCGTTTTTGTTCTCAAACATTTTCATATCAAGGACCCCCAAAAATATATGTAATTGGCTGCTGACTCACCATCTGAAAATGTGTTGTTCTAGGGACCCCCAGAAGGAAAGATTTGAGCAAAAAATGTTCGCTCTGAAAGAATATATATATATATATAGATTTGCACCACATTTTCATGATTTAAAAGAAAATAGCAGATCTGCAAGCTCATAGTGCGGCACTCTGTGCCGCGCTATGTAGATCTGCTTTTTTTAAACACCAAAAGGGGTTCCCGTCCAGAAGATTGTCCTCTCTGTCTGTGTAGTTTGCAGGAGGAGCGCGTGGAGATGGCTCGCCTAGCGGAGGAGGTGGCGAGGGAGGCGGCAGAGAGAGCCATCAAGGAACTGACGGACGAAATGTGCAGCCGGCAGCTCCTGGAAGAGGAGCCCGAGGAGACAGAGGCCGAGTAAAACACTCTCATATTATATCTCTGCTCCACCTTAATCTTATATTTTGAAAACGAAGTAATACCGCCTCATCAAAGTTGATGTCACCTTATATATTGTCAATTACTTGCATGAGAGGGGGAGAGGTGGTGGAGTTGGCTGCTTTAGCAGACAGTTTGAGGGTCCAATGGAGTTAAGAGGTTTTATCCCAAGCACTTTTTACTACTTTCCTTTGGTTCAATATTTTTTAAACGACACACAGACGTGTTCAATAGCACTGATTCATGCAAAACAATCAAAAACCTCAAAAATGGAGTAAGGTGGTTTCCTCCTGACAGCAACGACATTATACTCTCTGCTACAATATGGTGCGGTGTTGAGTTTGTTGTCTGAAACTGTGACGAAAAAAAATTCGTAGACTATTTTTCACAGACGAAAACCAGATAAAAGCTAAGCTATGTTGACTATAACTGTGACTAAGTGTAAAAATAACAAATAAAAACTAGACAAATTGTTGAGGGACTAGTGAAGAAGAGATCCAGTAGAACTAACACAAGTTATTGTGCTTTCATAGCACGTTGCGCTATGAAAATAGCAGCGTGTTGTGACATAAAACTAGACTAAAGGTATAATACATTTCAGATGACTAAAATATTACTAAAACTTAACAGAATTTTCAGACTATGACTAAAACTAAATCAAAATTTGCTGTCAAAATCAACATGGCTTCTCAACAAGTGATACCACACAATCATGAATTAAAAACTTTCGGTTTTTTGCAGGTTGCAGGAGATTCCACAGGAAGAGACAGAGTAAGAACATAAAGCATGCTGATCTTTTCTATTCATTCTCTCTTTGTTGACTATAACTGTAGCCTCGGAAACCCAGATGTTTTCATTTCTAGGAAGAAAAGAAAAAACGTCTGGGCAAAAACCCATTCAATTGTGGCATACAGTAGCGCAAACAGGTCTCTCTATACAAATAAAGGTGCTATACAAATAAAGTTTATTATTATTATTATTATTAATATTATTCGACTATTTTTAGACTATTTTTCACGGACGAAAACCAAATAAAAGCTAAGCTATGTTGACTATAACTGTGACTAAGTGTAAAAATAAATAAAAACTAGACAAATTGTTGAGGGACTAGTGATGAAGAGATCCAGTAGAACTAACACAAGTTATTGTGCTTTCATAGCACGTTGCGCTATGAAAATAGAAGCGTGTTGTGACATAAAACTAGACTAAAGGTAATACATTTCAGATTACTAAAATATTACTAAAACTTAACAGAATTTTCAGACTATGACTAAAACTAAATCAAAATTTGCTGTCAAAATCAACATGGCTTCTCAACAAGTGACACCACACAATCATGAATTAAAAACTTTCGGTTTTTTGCAGGTTGCAGGAGATTCCACAGGAAGAGACAGAGTAAGAACATAAAGCATGCTGATCTTTTCTATTCATTCTCTCTTTGTTGACTATAACTGTAGCCTCGGAAACCCAGATGTTTTCATTTCCAGGAAGAAAAGATAAAACGTCTGGGCAAAAACCCATTCAATTGTGGCATACAGTAGCGCAAACAGGTTTCCTATCTATACAAATAAAGGTGCTATACAAATAAAGTTTATTATTATTATTAATATTAATATTATTCAACTATTTTTAGACTGTTTTTCACGGACGAAAACCAAATAAAAGCTAAGCTATGTTGACTATAACTGTGACAATTTCGTTAAACAAATAACAAGCCCAAATTGATGAAATCAATTAATTACCAGCTGCATTATTCGTTCCAATTTCTTCTCTGTATCGTTCCAATTTCTTCTCTGTATCGTTCCAATTTCACGCATGCGCACACCACTCATGCAGGCTCAGCAGAGTGGTGTCGATCTCCAGTGTGTATCTACTGGTCGGATATATAGCAAGCTCTTATTGACCAGCTTGCAGCTGGTAAAAACTAAACAAATTGTTGAGGGACTAGTCACTAGTAGTCCCTCAACAGAAGAGATCCAGTAGAACTAACAAGTCATTTTATGTTTTGTTGTGCTATGAAAATAGCAGCGTGTTGTGAAATAAAACTAGACTAAAGGTAAAACATTTCAGATGAATAAAATATTATTAAAACGTAACTTAATTTTAAGACTATGACTAAAACTAAATCAAAACTTGCTGTCAAAATCAACATGGCTTCTCAACAAGTGACACCACACAATCATGAATTAAAAACTTTCGGTTTTTTGCAGGTTGCAGGAGATTCCACAGGAAGAGACAGAGTAAGAACATAAAGCATGCTGATCTTTTCTATTCATTCTCTCTTTGTTGACTATAACTGTAGCCTCGCAAACCCAGATGTTTTCATTTCTAGGAAGAAAAGAAAAAACGTCTGGGCAAAAACCCATTCAATTGTGGCATACAGTAGTGCAAACATGTCTCTCTATCTATACAAATAAAGGTGCTATACAAATAAAGTTTATTATTATTATTATTAATATTATTTGATTATTTTTAGACTATTTTTCACGGACGAAAACCAAATAAAAGCTAAGCTATGTTGACTATAACTGTGACTAAGTGTAAAAATAACAAATAAAAACTAGACAAATTGTTGAGGGACTAGTGATGAAGAGATCCAGTAGAACTAACACAAGTTATTGTGCTTTCATAGCACGTTGCGCTATGAAAATAGCAGCGTGTTGTGACATAAAACTAAACTAAAGGTAATACATTTCAGATGACTAAAATATTACTAAAACTTAACAGAATTTTCAGACTATGACTAAAACTAAATCAAAATTTGCTGTCAAAATCAACATGGCTTCTCAACAAGTGACACCACACAATCATAAATTAAAAACTTTCGGTTTTTTGCAGGTTGCAGGAGATTCCACAGGAAGAGACAGAGTAAGAACATAAAGCATGCTGATCTTTTCTATTCATTCTCTCTTTGTTGACTATAACTGTAGCCTCGGAAACCCAGATGTTTTCATTTCCAGGAAGAAAAGAAAAAACGTCTGGGCAAAAACTCATTCAATTGTGGCATACAGTAGCGCAAACAGGTCTCTCTATCTATACAAATAAAGGTGCTATACAAATAAAGTTTATTATTATTATTATTAATATTAATATTATTCAACTATTTTTAGACTATTTTGGACGAAAACCAAATAACAGCTAAGCTATGTTGACTATAACTGTGACAATTTCGTTAAACAAATAACAAGCCCAAATTGATGAAATCAATTAATTACCAGCTGCATTATTCGTTCCAATTTCTTCTCTGTATCGTTCCAATTTCTTCTCTGTATCGTTCCAATTTCATGCATGCGCACACCACTCGTGCAGGCTCAGCAGAGTGGTGTCGATCTCCAGTGTGTATCTACTGGTCGGATATATAGCAAGCTCTTATTGACCAGCTTGCAGCTGGTAAAAACTAAACAAATTGTTGAGGGACTAGTCACTAGTATCAGTCCAGTAGAACTAACAAGTAATTTTATGTTTTGTTGTGCTATGAAAATAGCAGCGTGTTGTGAAATAAAACTAGACTAAAGGTAAAACATTTCAGATGAATAAAATATTATTAAAACTTAACTTAATTTTCAGACTATGACTATAACTAAATCTAAATTTGCCTTTTCAAAATAAACACTACAATGGCTTCTCGTGACACCGTGACCACAAGACCATGAATGAAACACTTTCGACCTGGCCTCTTGCATTTCTGTGTGTGTGCGTGCATGCATGCGTGCATGTATCTCTAACAGACTGTGTTTGTGTGTATGCAGGTTGCAGGAGATTCCACAGGAAGAGTTGAGTGAAGCAGATTCAAGGCCGAGTAGAACGAGAAGATCGTAAGAACATAAAGCATGCATGCTGCTCTTTTCTATTTATTCTCTCTTTATATTTGTCTATGTATTGTATTTATGTATTGGGTGAGGCGAGGGTTGATCAATGGCAAATTGGCAATGGTTCTCAAAGTGGGGTCCAGGCAGTGGGATTTGGTTCCCTTTGTACACTCTCAGATTTATGGGGGTCCTTGAAATTGAAACATTTTGAGAACCATGATTAATGCCAATCGCTGGCTCCATTAGTCAGCTCGATGGCTGCTCAGATTTCAAGCCTAGATAATCCACTCTTATACTCTAAGAATCCACTCTATATACGCTGTGTAGTGTGAAATTCAAGGTAATAATTTCATCAAACGTTCAATGTGATCTTTATTCTTACGTCTTGTGTGCAGGTACATAAGAGAGAGAGGGGGGGAGTGTGGTACAGTTTTTCCAGCTATCTGATCACCTGTCTTGTGAATGTTCTTTTGGACGGTCAGTCACGCGTCCCCCCACCACCCAACAGCCCCTCCCCCCCCACACACTCCCCCCTCCAGGTCCCACTGGGTCTCGTTATGAGATCTGCTGCGTGGTGTTAATTCTCGTAGCATCATTTTACCACCATAGCAACCACATTGCTTCCCTTGGTAACGGGCGATCCCCTCTCAACGGTTCCCCTGGTAACCGAAAGCACGCCTCCCACTTGTTTCCGTAGAGGTGCAGGGAAACGAGGGTCGTCCTCCGCTTTGTCAAAGTGGCATATGACAAATTATGATTTTTTTGTTTTAGTTTTATTTGCACGTCGCTTTTCTCGATGTGGCGGATTTCCCCTTTCGCGGGTGTTTATAGCCAAGGATGCTCAGGCCTACCTAATGCAGTTGTTATTTTCTGGTGAAAGTGAGTAGTTGTTTGTGCATTTTGGGTTTGAGTAGCCGATGCAGATCTATTATATTGGGCAAAAACCTTGTAGCAAATATTGTCATGCTTTGATTAATACATGAATAATGCAATTTGCTGCATGGGAGAAGCTTCTCTGTTAGGCTACAGGTGGAAAACATTATGCTGGCTGCAGATTACACACCTTCTGCAATTAGCATGGTATGGAGAGTGGTTAAAATGGCGCTTGATCCTCCAGCATACCATACCAATCAAAATGTGTGGTGGTTTACTTCAGTGATTCTTAACCTGTGCAGGCTGTGAGGACAATGCAAACGGGCAATCGGCAAAACTCTAAGATTGTAATGCTAATATATTAATATAAAAAATATATTGTTTCATAAAAGGTATTTTGTTTTTTCAGTACAAGTTTGAAGAATGAGTTTTCGTTGTGATACCGATAAATTGGGAACTTATTGTTATGTTATAGTTCCACTGATCCAAACGGGAACACAAATTAAACATGTTCATGGGGCCCACTCATAATGACCACTTACTGTGACACGGCAGCCCAACTTGCCAACTTGGTCACATTTTCAAGTGGGCCCTGGACTAGAAAAGATTGAGAATCACTGGTTTAGTTGTCTGTTGTTGGATTTGCATTTGAGCATGTTCACTTTTAGTTTTACCATTCTGCTCGCTGCAATTGAATTCATCCAAGGAATACATTCTGCATATGTTTAACACAGTTTCTCTGTGTTTAGGTCTGATTCTAGGGACATAAAGCAGACCTGAGAGGTCTGGAGGGTCCCTGAGCAGAAGATCAGACATGCATTTTGGCCCTAAACCATTCATTGCTTCATATAAACCAACAATAGTACTGCTTTGAAAATGTTAAAAAAATATATATAAAAAAAAATATGTGATCATGATACACTTCTTGGTATTATAAGCACTCGAGCAGCAATGCCGCTGAACTGAACTGCAACTGTTTTTGTTTTTGTTTTGTACAGGTATAGTACAGTCAAAGGTTGTTACTTTGTGGTCCATTGTACTAAATTCATCAGTAATACAATAGGATGTAGGTTACATACCGGTATAAACTCAATAGCGTGTAAGGGTATATTTTCAGACAAGGAGGGGTGGAGGTGGGGGATGTCGGATTGATTAATTGATTGATTGAATACTTTATTTGTCAGAAATGTAAACAGCACAAGCCCAACTCGTTTGTGATGTTTTTTGAAAACCTTATGACCATACCTAACACCATGCCAAAAATCTAAAACTTGTTGATTTTGGACGAATTCGGCCACAGCTAAAAATAATGACAACAAAAAGGAGTTTGAAGTTGATCAGTCAGACGATTCTCAATATAATGGATACACACACACACACACACACACACACACACACACACACACACGCACGCACGCACACACTCACACTCACATTATGTGCATTCATGAAGAGATTTAGATGTTGTTTGCAAACTTTCCGATCGTCTGTCTTCGGTCCACTGTCCAACTGTCTTGTGTTTTGTCTTCTGTTCTGTCCTGCAGCGACGTGCAGCGCAGTGTCGACGAAGAGGAAGAGGAAGAGGAGCAAGGGGAGGCTGTATCTTCTGTACAGTCTGAACCCGTAGTTATAGGCTCTGTAATACGCTTCTGTACGCACCTAAAGCACAGCGAAGCCCAATGCCGCATCGCCATCTTCCCAACCCCGGAACCAGCTGCAGAACCAGGTACAGTAGCGCTTCCCCCCCCCCCCCCCCCCCAAAAAAAGAAATTAGTTTTAATGAGAGAGAGAGAGAGAGAGAGGAGGGGGGGGGGGGAGGGGAGTTGCACCACTCGGTTCACACGGGTGTGATTTTTTTTTTAGAATTGGCCTCAGATCTTAAATGGGTTAAACTTGACATTTTGAGAAAAAAGAAAAGAAAATCCACTATAAACAATGTACGTGCTGCTGATCAATGTTTTTCGGTTCCCGGTATACCCAGCATTGACCGGATTATTAAATTGTGTGAGTGAAATTATCTCTCTCTCTCTCTCTCTCTCTCTCTCTCTCTCTCTCTCCCTCTCTCCCCTTCTCTCCCATGCATCCCTCTGTTCTTTCTCGCCTTCTGATGTCTCTAAAGAAAACGTAGATCCCCAGGAGGAGGAGGCGGCTGCTGAGCCACAGACAACAACGTCCCCTGGTCCCGCCCTGCCCTCTGAACCGACTGATCAGGAGGACCCAGAAGCTGTCGAGACAGAGACAAAGACAGAGGCTGACCCTGAGCCAGAGCCAGTAGTGAGCCAGCAGCCACAGAAAGCAGAGGAGGCCTTGATAGCTGCCACTGTTTCTGCTGCCACTGCTAAAGTAATAATAATAATAAACTTTATTTACATAGCACCTTTCATACATGAACGCAGCTCAAAGTGCTTTACAGGGCAGAACGTAAAGATAGCAATAAAACACAAGCAAGCAGTTAAAATGGTAAAACAATGGCAAAGAACATAAAAAATATCATATTGGAAGGAACACGTTATTCCGGTCAGTTCCTTTACCCTCTATCAGACCAGGATTAATGCATGTTTTTTCTAAAGGTACCTACTAGGGATGTCCCGGTACACTTTTGTTCCCCATCGGATCCCGATACCACAATTTCTGTGTTAGCCGATACCGATACTGATACCAGAGAATAATATTTATAATAAAATAAAAAAATGACTTTATCTCGTGTTGTTAATAGCCGGCTCCTCAATCAAATGTGCACTTGAAGTTTGGGCAACTCGAAGGCAAACTCCACATGCCCCAACATTTTATTTACCTGCCATAGTGTCAACCCCTTACCCCTGTGTCGGATCGGTGGTTAGACTGGCATTTTCACCGATACCGATATGACCAAAAAGGGACGATACCGATACTGTATAGGGACATCTCTAGTACCTACCCTAGGGGACACGGGGAGAACATGCAAACTCAGAAAGGCTCTGCATGCCTGACGGTTTACACCTGTGGTTCTCAACCAGTGCGTGCGTGCGTGCGCGTGACTATAGGTCAATTCAGCTACAGGTCAATTTCATTTAAAAAAATATATAAATAGTATGAAATATGTAGATACTGAGGTTTCTGCCCAACAGCAACAAGATTTGTGGTTGTACGTACCAAGTTGTGTGCTGGTATTGTGCACTGAAAATAGCATATCTACAAGTGTCGTGAGCTTGTAGTTCACCATCTGTTTGTTTATTGTTCTTTGTAGGAAGACGAGCGTCCAGGGGAAGTCAGTTGTGGTATGTACAGTACTGACCATTAGTTAGTTTTCTCCCTTTCACTTCTTTCTCCCTCTGTTCTCTATCGACAAAAACTAATTTATTTATTCGTCCCGTTAGTATGTTTTCCATGTCTCTGTTGCTCTGACTGACCACATAACTGTCTGTACGTAAACTGACTGATGTTACTACAGTACCTCCATGTGTTCATTTTGGCTGGACTGAAGATGTCAAAAGATTTCTGTCTGTCTGTCTGTCTGTCTGTAAAAGATGTGAGCCAAATCACAATGCAACATAAACCCAGGATAACACATCAAAGTGGAATGAAACGTGTGTTTCCAATGTGGTCCTCCTGCAGCATAACAAACAATAGACAGTCCAATAAATTACATAACACCAATACATTTTACCACGCGGCACATCACATGAATTTACAAAATACAATGTAACACAATCATTTAAAAACAACTAAATCCCTAACACATAATACTTATATAGTATAGTATAGTAAGTATAGTAAGTAAATTAAATTTGTATTCTCTATTGAGACTGCCAGACATACAGATCGAGGCAGCTCATTCCAAAGAGCAGAAACCTTTGACTGTTGGTAGATATACATACATATACATATACAGTTTGGTTCGACCTATAGTTTCATTCAGGGGGCGGCGGTGGCTCAGGGGTAGAGTGCCTGGATGGGAACCGCAAGGTTGCCAGTTCGAACCCGGGCTCCCCCAGAGTTACTGTCGAAGTGTCCTTGAGCAAGACACTGAACCCCTAATTGCTCCCGATGTGCTAGTTGGTGCCTTGCATGGTTTCCGCTGCCATCGGTGTGTGAATGGGTGAATGTAATGCACAATCTATGTAAAGCGCCTTGGATAAAGGCGCTATATAAATGCACCATTTACCATACTGATGTACAATTATTAATTAACTTAGCATTACTCCTGGTAGTCAGGGGTATTACAAGTAAAAAAGTTGTACTGTTGTCTGTCTGTCTGTATGTCCGTCTGTCCGTTCGACCGTCCGTCCGACTGCCTGACTGACTTTCTGTTCCCAGCCATCCTTCAGCAGCCTCATTCTGTTGGCCTGTCTTCCCCGTATAGCCCCCACCTCCAGCTGCGATGTGCTTAAGAGCTGCCTGATGCGCATCCCGCACGCCTCCGATTGCCTCGGCAACATAAGCGCCTTCTTCAAGGAGAACGGAATAGGAAACGGAACTCCTCCTTCCATGCCCATCCAGCTCTCTGACGTCACCAAGCGCTTTCCCTCCCTGCCGCCCGAGCTCCGCACGGAGCTCTCCAACATCAGACTCACCCAGGTCCCGCTTAGCATCGCCTCGACGCTCACTGGCCTTTTCTCCTCCAGCTCCCCTTCAGCTGCTCCGAGTGGCCCATCCCCTTCCCCTTCCTCCACCCCTCCTTCCGCAGGAGCTGCTCCGAGTGGCCCATCCCCTTCCCCTTCCTCCACCCCTCCTTCCGCAGGAGCTGCTCCGAGTGGCCCATCCCCTTCCTCCACCCCTCCTTCCGAAGGAGCAGCTCCCAGCGACTCTGGCCGTTCCACGTCGGCCTCCCCTGCCGTACGAAGGCAGTTCCTGGGCATCTCGGTGCCCTCTCTGTTTTCCGATCTGCCCCTGAGCCATCTCTCCGCCATCCCCCAGAGCCTGTCTGCCATCCCCCAGAAGCTCTCGCAGATTCCCAGCCAAACGAATCGGGTCTACCTCAACATCCAGACCCGCCTGAACAGCCTCAAGCCCCAAGATGCCTAAGAAACAAAAACAACAACAACAACAGCAACAACAACAAAAACAAAAACTCAACCACAGCGGCAGCCAGCAGGATGTAGAACTCAACCGGCTAGTGCGACACTCCCCCCTGCCTCCCCCCCACCCTCACCGGCGGCGCTCGCGCTCCCCTTCGCCGCCCTCTCTGGGCGGCAGCATGCTGGAGCTTCCCAACGTGCCCTCCTACCCCCGCCTGCCGCCCATCACCAGCCCTCCCGCCGCCCTGCAGCCGCAGCAGCCGCAGCTGTCTGGCCACCTCAACCCCGCCTTCTACATCGAGGATGACCCAGACATTTCATCCCCGCCTGCAGGTGAACTAGTTGTGCAACATCCAATTAGTTGGATTAGGAGCAGCTTGCGCTTGTGCTTTAACCCCTTTAGACCTGAGAACAGATTCTACAAAAGTCTTCTAAATCACGACAGTTTTCTGAAAAACATCAAAAACCCTATGTTTCTATGTCAGTGGTTCTCAACGTGTTTCATTTCAAGGACTCTGGTCTCCAAAAATTATATGTAATTGGCCAACCGACCCCCATCTGAAAATATGTTGTTCCATGGACCCCACCCCCCCAGAAGCTAATATTTCAGTTAAAAACGTTCACTCTGAAAGAATATATATGTGCGCCACATTTTCACGATTTTTCAAAAATAGCGGATCTACAACCTCGTAGTGCGGCACTCGGTGCTGCACTACGACTACGAGTACACATTTTTCAATATAGAGTATGTGCATGGATAAAGTGAATGGCAAATCAAGTGGCAAAGTGAGTTGAAGGTCATTTAACGTTGTTTAATGCAATCATATAGGACTTCATATAGCTCAAGTATAATTCTTAAAACACCAAAAGGGGGTTCCCGTCCTGAATGGGTCCTCTATGCACAGCAATTGGACAAAAAGTGGGCTGTTTCCTTCATTCCTTCACAGGTCTCACTAATCCCACTACCAGAATCAGAACAGGGTCAACGTTGGTATCTGTTTTCTAGGAACGCGCTTACCAGTACTATATATACATAAGTGCTCTGCCCTGGGTCTATAGGCTTATTATCCCGTCTACAGTTAATATAAAACGCATTATTCAGGCACATAAGTTTCAGCCACCTATTTTGCCCATTAGGACCACTGTAGGGTCACGCAGGGTCATCGAACAGCGACCCACACCTATGGTAACATAACTCTACAGGCCACAGGTTTCCGTGTTACACTTTTTTGACTTGAGAGCTACTTTCGAAATGACCAGCTCAACAAGAACTACCCACCAAAAAAACGTATCTCGTTGCTGAAAATAGCTTAAATAATTACCAGAGGGGGCTTTGGAATAGCGGGCGCTGTCATTGACATATTAGACGAACGCACATGGAATGGGCAATAGACGGGGAAAATTACATTTGTAGATCTTTTTTGTAATGCTACTGCGGTTGTGCGCAACACTCCTGAAAACAAAATATTGTATTGTGGGTTTGAGCTGACAGGCCCTTTTTGATGTCAATCAATCAAGTCACCCCATCAATCAAGTGGCAGATGCCAAAAATATTTACATATTTCTAGGGTCACACCTGCACACCCTTTGTGATCTACTGGTAGATCGCGATCAAATGGTTATGGTTCCATGTGTACACTCTCAGAGTTACTGAGAGTAAGGGGCCATTTGGCACCCCCTGCAAGGAACCATGTGAGGATACATGGGCCACACTTTGAGACCCACTGGCATAGCAGTGTTTCCAGTGAGGCAAAATGCACAAGGCAGCACCATGACTACTGTTTAACCAGATTGTAACAGAACCTTCCTTAAGACATATGAAGGAAATAAGGAAGAGGCCCAATTTATTCTCTCTCCAATATGACTGTTGTGCATAGAGCCTATTAACGGTTATTATGCAGTGTTGATTTTGTCGACTAATACTATGACAAAAAATGTTTGTCAATTACCTTTTTTCACTGACGAAAACTAAATGGAAACTAAATGAAGACTAAGCTATGAGATGACTAAAACTGAGACAAAATATATTGACAATTTCACTGTAGATTTAGTCAACTAAAATCGCCTGATATTTACTCGACTAAAACTAGACTAACACTAAAAAGGTTACAGGTGACTAAAATGTGACTAAAACAAAATGAAAACTATTCAAGAGACAATTATATGACTAAAACTAAAATCAAAATGTGGTGTCAAAATCAACACTGTACTGTACATCTGAACAGGTGTTGGAACTGTAAACATGTCTTGTCTTAACTCTCGTCGTCCAGAGAGCCCTGCCGTCAACGTAGAGGATGTGGACTCCAACCACAAGAACGGTACAGAAGAACACGTCCTGATCCCCCAGGACCCCACCCCCAACACCCTGACCGTCCCCGGGCCCCCGCCAGGAGGACACCACAGGTGAGGAGGGACGGACCGACGGACAGAGATTTTGTGCATTTTCTAGGATGATATGCTATATTTATATATTTATATATATATTTGCACACTCTACCATGCAGATTGGTTAAAATGCCATTTATTAAGCCCCGCGTCAAAATTGGGTAACATCTGTTTTCTGTTGATTGTCATTGAATGAAGTATTCATATTTCGTGTTCCATTCTGTCCACCTGCCCCCCCCCCCCCCCCCCCCCCCCCTCCTCCCGGCATGCGTGACGTCTGCAGTAAAACAACAGATAAAGAGTAAGACGTGCATGCGTGTATGGATGACATACATATTGCAGTGATGATTCAAGTTTCTTTATTAGGAAAAAAAGACCCCTTGAGATGTACCATCTCGTTTTCGAGGGGCTCCCAACACAGATGCATGTCACAATCATTATTGTACATGTAAACAATAAAACAAAACAAATGACATACAACGTACATGGACAGGACAAAACACTAAAACGAAACTAAACATTGCAAACCTTGAAAACCTTACAACCTCATTACGGCATTGAATCCAATCATATGCAGTAATGGATGGATGTCTGTATAGTTGTCTGCAATGTGCTGTTCCGTATGGCTTCACATCATTAACACACCTCTATGATTCACTCTTCGGCCTCACTCAGGCCTCACTCACACCTTCGCAACAGATTGATGTATGCTTGTTGTATACAAAGGGTGTGATACATCTTGCCCCAATGCATTTCCAATGGGAGTCACATGGTTTGACACAACATTTGTGTTGTATGAGGGGGGGGGGGCAGTCAAAACACAGCCGAAAGCCATACAACAGCTTGCAGTCCAAAATGTTGTATCAAACCATGTGACTTCCATTGGAAATGCATTGGGGCGGCCATGACACTTACATCTTGCTTAAATCTAGCATGTATCAATGTTGTATGCTAGATCGAAAGGTGTGAGTGAGGCCTAGGAGATAGGTTAAGTCTAGTGATGCACCGATGTATCGGCCACATAATCACTATCAGCCGATATTGCTGTTATCGGTATCGGCAAATGAAACTGACATTAACCGATGGCAGTAAGTAGCCGATGTTTATCTGTTGTTGATGCATACAATTTGCATTGGCTATGTTGGTGTGTTGGTTATCTGTACCAAGCTGTAGATTCATAAAATGTATTTCTTGTATTGAAGACGTATGTGTTCCTCTGGCAAAAGGGGGAAATCAAAACAACAAAAACGAAATAAACATCAGTATCGGCTATCGGCTGAATTGTTATTTTAAACATCAGTATCGGCCAAGAATTTCCATATCCATATGTACTGTATAGCCCATGGGCAATCAAAATCAGTGTCATAATTAAACTTAGTGTTGATATGGCACACTATCAATAAAAATAAATGTTAAACATGGCATTTCATGTCAAAAAGGTTGCCCGACCCCTGCCTTAAAGGACCACCTAGAGTCTTCATTTTCTTGTGTTCATTTGCTGCCCTCTACTGTCAGTCTTGTTTCTCTGCAGCCTGTGTTGTGCTGTGCATGCAGTGTTGTGTCCTGGTTTCAGTTTTCCTATATCATTTTATCCATATTTTTGCCTGTCTCCTGCAGGAAAGTTGACTTTCACAATTTTGTGAATTAGAATCGTTTTTTATTTTGTTTTAGTTTTTAGGATAAATGCGTAAATAACACGGCATGTGTGGCCATGCCCGTTTTTTTTAATCCTTGACCGAAACGTTGCAATTGATTAAACATCTTTTTTTTGTGAAGACAGTGTGTATAGGTGTTTTTTATACTTTGAGAGGGGAAAAAAGCCCAAACATAAGAGTTTCTGCAGAAAACACATATTTATTTTCCTTTTATGTATGCTGTAAGAATTCACAAATGTGACTCTTTTTGATATGTGACTCTTTTTGAAATATCAGAGCTGAAATCGACATGTAAATATGTAATACATGCTTAAACATGTAGCTAGGTGTAATGTTAGAGTCCACAGAAGTGAACCTTTCAAGCCTGTTTTCTCAACTCGCTGTTTTTTGCAAGACATATTACTCTATAAGTCATATCTCCAAAACTGGTGGGTCAAACTGAACAAAATGTCACAAATGTAAAAATGAAGTTGACAAAAAGAGTCTATAGCATCTGTGTTGTGTTGTGTTGTGTTGTGTTGTGTTGTGTTGTGCTGTGTGTGTACTTGCTGTGTTTGTACTGTGCTGCGCTGTGCTGTGTGTTCTGTTCTGTGCTGTGCTGTGCTGTGCTGTGCTGTGCTGTGCTGTGCTGTGTGTTCTGTGCTGTGCTGTGCTGTGCTGTGCTGTGCTGTGCTGTGCTGTGCTGTGCTGCGCTGTGCTGTGTGTTCTGTGCTGTGCTGTGCTGCATGGTGCGTTGCATCTATGAGCTGAGTACAGTGATGTGCTGTTGTTGGCTTTTGCCTGGCTTATGAACGCCCCCTTTTCATGTGGATGTCACTATAATGTTTATAGTGAAGTTCAATTAAAACATGAGAGTTGACCTTACAAGTGTATTGTCATTGTGTTACCTGTTGTAGAATAGTGGTTCCCAACCTCTGGCCCAACCCACCACTCATAAAAAGGGCAGGTATACACTCCTGTATTTTAACTAAATAAACAAATAATAAAGGTTATTTATTATGGTGGTATAGAGCCAAATATTTTCTTAGGTGGTTTTTACAGTATAAAAAGGTTGGGCACCAATGGTTTGGGCCATTGAATTGAATCAGTTGAATCACTTGGGTCGACGTGCAACAGGACATATCACACGGCTGGGACCAACGCTAAAATCCCGTCTCCACCCTTGGGTGTGGTTTGGGTTCATGAATCCATGCAGGGACGTGCAGAGAGTGTTAGAGAGGCAGGGGCTGAAATACCTTTTGGACAAAAAATAGCAAAAATGGCAGATCTACAAGCTCACAACGCGTCACGTTGCGACGCGTTGAGAGCTTGTAGATCAGCTATTTTCGGGGCGCAACCCAGCACTCTTTATCTACTGGAGATGCGGTGTACCACATAGATTTCGAAGCAAATTAGTTAAACACAAAATGCTGCGTTCAAGTTCAAGAGACTTCGGAAAAAAGCAATTCTCCTGAATGCTGCCTTGCATTTGCATTTCTTTCAACATAGTAAATGCTGCATTCATGGTCTGGAGAGGGCAGTTGTTTTACAGACGGGTAAAAGGGTAGGGACTGAAGCTCCCTTTGAGGTCTATGTGTGCACGTGCCTGAATCCATGCATTGTGCAGAATGTGTTGCATGTGTCATCATAAATAATCAATTTCAATTTCAATGCACGCTCATGATCAACGTCTTTTATTCGTCTGCATCTCACGTAAAAAACATCTTTCACAGAAATAGGTTGCTGTGTGTTTTACAGATGAAAAGTATTAACAAGAGCTTGTGATTAAATAGTAACTACTTTGGATACATTGGAAAGCAAATTTCCATTTCCTGAGAAGTTTATTTTTGGGCATATTTCGCCCAACGGCGACGACGTAACAAAATGGAAATTTTGCAAGACAATCTTTTTAATAATCATTATCGTTGTTGTTGCGTATGTGATGGTGGCAGCTGGAGGCGTGGTCACTCTCAAAGTGAGGATGATGATGATGAAGGAGGAGGGCGTGGCCCTGTCAGAGCATGGCCCAGCCAGACCAGCCTTCACAGCACAGATGACATGTGAGTGCACACACACACACACACACACACACACACACACACACACAGTTTGCACAGTCATGCACACATTCACACGCACGCACAAATGCGCACACACACACAGACTTATGTACACACTTGCATGACACACACACATGCACGTACGCACGCACGCATGCAGTATGTTGGATTTTTTTCCTGACCCAGTATGTACCGTGTACTCCAGACAGCCATCGAGTGTCATAGGCATTTGGTAAAAAAAAGTGGGGGCACAACCTACCTTTTTTGTTAAACAGCAACTCGGGTTGGCTCCTTCATCTTTTCAGTCTGCTTCCTTCCTGCTGCGTCTGTGTCTATTCCTACTAAAACAACATTGTTGACCATGGTTCCTGCCTTGTGTTTCCCAGTTTGAAAGAGCGCCCAGCGTCTTCGGCCAGTCAGACCAGTGCAGTGGTCAACGAGCGTCTTCAGGAGCTGGTCAAGATGTTCAAGGAGCGAACGGAGAAAGCCAAGGAGAAGCTCATAGAGCTGGACAGCTCCGATGACGACAGCGTCGACGCCTGTGAGTGACACATTGTCAGGAGTGGTCGTCACCATGCCGGGCTTGTGGTGGACATTTCTGACATACAAAACATACAAAATAAGTGGACAATAATATTACCAGAAACTCACAAAGAGCTAGACCTGAATAACCATAACAGGTCGGTACTGTAACTCTGAGAGTGTACGAATGGAACCCATCGTAAGTGTCCATTTGGTTCCATTTGTACACACAGAGTTAAGAGGGTCCTTGCAAATAAAACATTTAATGTGAGAACCACTAGTACTATAGTTGAAGTCCTATTGTGTCATAGTGTTGTAGTAAATAAGTGACATACATAATAATTTGTGAACATGGAGACTTGACATTCAGTAATTGGGTTTATGGTCAAAATAAGAACATTATAATGGTGTGTAAAAACAAAATCTAGAATTTGCCATGGACATTGTATGTTGTTGATTGATCTATCAATCAATTGTGTTCCGGGTTAGGTCTAACCAGTATTTTATACTTTTGCTAATAAAGATAGCCTGATGAACGTCGAATAAGACCGAAACGTTGCTGTTCCCTTAATAATATTTTTCGACTGAATGTGTGCGGGAGTTTTTCATTTTTCAGTATACTTTTGCTATTGAAAAGTAGCCGATTTACAAGCTCACAATGCTCACAATAGAGTAGTTGTACAGTATATTGTGCTACTGCTACTTCTACCTAAGTAAAAAGTACTTCTTCCAAAGCGGACACACTAGATTGGGCCTTGTATTCGGTGACCGATTGCCCTGTTTTGACCTCTCACCTTTTCTGTGACCTTCAGCTCCTCCTCCGGCACCGCCCCCTGGTCCCGGGGACCACAAGGAGGCCCAGGCAGGTGCATCAAGAGGAGGGGTACCGGATGAGGAGGATGAGGAGGAGCAGTCTCGGTGCTCCTGCAAGGTGAAACCTCCTCGGTGCATACGAGCCCTTATGCACTACCGCTTCCCTGCCAGCATCGACCCTTTTACCAGTGAGAGCCCTGCCTGCCTGCATGCTCCCGTTTAAAGCCTAATAGTCTATTAACACCGCAGAGTGGAACGTTGTTTATCCAAACCATGCGGAAATGTATTGTAATAATCTCTTTGCTTAAGTAAGGTGGCATATCCTGTTTCCTGTCCCGGTTGACTTTCCTGTAGCTTGCCTTTATTTGACTGACTCAGCAGCAGATTTGCCAATCAAATCAAATGAATACTTTTCTGTTTTGTGGCAGAGGACAAATCTACTGTGCTTTGAGGAGTTATCCTAGACATCTGCCATCCATTCCCGTTCGTCCATCCTTTGCTGGCATCTCTCTTTCTCTCCCCATCTCCATTCCTATCTTTCAACTCCATTCCTATCTTTCACCTCCATTGCCAGAGAACCATTTTGGGCAAACCACAGCTACTGTATGTTGAATCTAAAATAGAAAGGAAAAATGTAAAAGGGAAAGTTTAAGTGATTGAGTCTGTCTGTGGGTTTTATAACATTACAATTTACAATGTAGGCATGTTTTAATCATTAACGCGCTATTGATTTATTAACATGCTTGACAAAAATAATCACCGCATGGGATCTGTTCATTTGACCATTTCCTGAAAAGTACAGGACATCATCATGCACCATATATATATGATATGCATGTTTTCTGGGCTCATCATTTCGCATTTCCAGAAATGCGGAAAAAACTTATGTTTTCTCATACATCCCTCCATGTATCTCCCTGCAGATCAGATAAGGCTGTATTTCTGTCCCTTGCAGATCAGATAAAGCTGTATTTCTGTCCCTTGCAGATCAGATAAAGCTGTATTTATGTCCCTTGCAGATCAGATAAGGCTGTATTTCTGTCCCAATATGGCTGTATTTCTGTCCCTTGCAGATCAGATAAGGCTGTATTTCTGTCCCTTGCGGATCAGATAAGGCTGTATTTCTGTCCCTTGCGGATCAGATAAGGCTGTATTTATGTCCCTTGCAGATCTAAGCTATGTGCTGTGGCTGCTGCTGGTGACTCTGGCGTGGAACTGGAACGTGTGGTTCATCCCGGTGCGCTGGGCCTTCCCCTACCAGACCCCAGACAACATCTACTATTGGCTGCTGACCGACTACCTCTGTGACCTGGTCTACATCCTGGACATCACCGTCTTCCAACCGCGCCTGCAGTTTGTACAAGGCGGAGACATCGTGGTGAGTGCATGCATGGCCACCAATGGTGGAAGGTAACCAGAGTACATTTTACTCAAGAACTATAGTACAATTCTGGGGTGCTTTTACTTTACTCGACTATTTCCTTTTTTCAATATTCTATATACTTCTACTCCTTTACATATCAGAGGCAAATCTTGTACTTTTCCACTACAATTATTCAACAGATGTTGTAGCTTACTTTGCAGATTTAGATTTTTATTATGATTATTAACGCTGTTTTAGACTATGGTTATTCAAACATAGCCGTTCTACAAGCTCAGAATGCCTGACTTTATACAATCAGAAAATATAATAGTAAAAATATAATAAAAAGTGTTTAAAGTGGCATTGCAATGGAATTAAATTGACCTGAGATCTGCTACAATGTCATCTTTTAAAAGTAGGCTTAAAGAAGAAAACCACAATGTAATTTGTATTGTATAGGATTCCAGTGGGCCTTTTCCCCACACAGCTGATTTTAACACAATGTTTTGTTTTTGTTACAGTGTGACAAAAAGGACATGAGAAAAAATTACATGAAAACGACACGTTTTAAGGTAAAGGAAATTAGTCTAGTCTAGTCTAGTCTAGTCTAGTCCTGTCTGTCTTGTCTAGTCTAATGGATCTGGGTTTCAGATGGATGTGGCCAGCCTGGTTCCATTGGAGTTATTCTACTTCAAAACTGGCATCAATCCTCTTCTTCGTTTCCCAAGACTGCTAAAGGTGAGCCACTATTACTGTCCCCTGACATTTGGCAATGTTGTTAGAGAAGAGTATGATATGATGGGTTGATGGAGGATTCTTGCTAGTTATCAGCAAAAATCTGCTTTTACGACAATATCAACTATAATTTGCTATAGCTCTTAGACAAATGTTTATCTCTGCTGTCATTAATGCGTCTTCAGATCAATTCCTTCTTTGAGTTCAATGAGCGTCTAGAAGCCATCCTGACCAAAGCCTACGTCTATAGGTGAGATGCTGCTTGTCATATACTAGCTTCCTGTATACTAGCATGAGCACCATGTTATACATCCTTTTATGATGCACATCCTTCTTGTTAGAACTAGCAAGTAAATTTTTCTATGCAAGTTTGTTCTCATAAGCTTTAGCCAAACTGCTGTTCCACAATAAATTAGCTGTGCTGCAGACTAAAGCCCTGTTTTGACCTAATCTGATTTGTGGCCATTTTGCTAATCAGATTTGGAATCAGCCACCGGAGTGCATAAAATCAATCTGGATTGAAAATGTGATTTAGGCTGCGAGTCTGAACAGAGGCTCCAACAATTGTCCCATACTGTAAATGGTTCTCAAAGTGGCGTCCACGGACCTGCAGGGTTTGGACCCTTACAGGTCTGTAACTCTGAGTGTACAAACGGAACCAAATGGTTCCATTTGTATCCTCCCAGAGTTATGGGGGTCCTTTGAGAGCCACTGTCCTACTGTACTGTGTGTATATCCCATTCCTCTTCCCCCAGAGTGATCCGCACCACCACCTACCTTCTGTATTGTCTCCATATTAATGCCTGTCTGTTTTACTGGGGCTCCGCCTATGAAGGACTGGGCTCTACCAAGTGGGTCTATGATGGGAAGGGCAACAGGTTGGTAGAACACACACAGTCATTTCAAGGGACACTTCACCCTTTTTGCTAAAAAAAAAAAAGGTTTCCAGGGGGTAGACCCAAGCCCCCAGAAAGGCTGGCCAGCATTGAAGCACTAAGACCTACTGGTCAGAGCGGGGACTTCAGGCGGGCCCGTGCATCTAGCACATTTTTGGGCACCAAATCGACCAAAAATGCGTTAGTAGAGTGTTCTTCCGGGTGCTTCAAAACGCCACTGAGCAACTTCCATTTAAATCAATAGCAGGGGGCGGGTCTGTCCACCCATCCTTTGGGTGCGTTCGGAAATAGCGCACTGAGCGCACTGTGCAATGTAAAATAATAGGCGAGTGTGCTCCGGTGCGGTATTTCCGAACGCGCCCTTTATAACTCTATGGGTAGACCGTGGCAAAATTGGTTAATATAGTGTCACAATCATTTTAACCACATTAACCATTATTTTATACTTTGGCTATTCAAAGATACCAGATCTAGCTTGTAGATTAGCTTGTAGATCTGCTGTTTTAGATGAGTTTGTAGATGAGATTGTAGATCTGCTATTTTAGATGAGTTTGTAGATGAGCTTGTAGATCTGTTATTGTTATGGAAAAATCACGAAAATGAGCATCGCGCCTGTCACGGACATGCGCAGAGCAAGTTCTGCCAGGAAACTCAGTGCAGTTGCTGCTGGCCCTTTGATTGGTCCGCCTCAGCATCACGTTCCCATGATTCACTTCATCCAAACATACACTCATCCCAGTTTCATACCGGCTATTTAAACTGGAAGTTTGCACTGCTCAATCTGCTTGCTTGTTCGCTGCTGCACACACTGATTCTGCTGCCTGCTTAAACTTTTGCTGCTCACCCTCTTCCACCCCAGCTACCACCTGTCGTTTTGGATCTGCTGTTAGGTACAGGGGATTCGGAGTACCTATGGTTGGGACTGATCCCAGTACCTAAAAGCAGATCCAATTCATCGCCAAACCATAAAAAACGTATATTTCTCATTCGTATTCAATAAATATATATTCCATCCATTCTTGAGTTGTCCTGACTGAACTTAAACTTAGAAAAATTAACAAAAACGAACATTTTTAACTAAAATCTTTGCTCCTAGAGAAGTCTTGAAGCAGTTCATTACTGTATTTATGTATCTGTTGTGCTCATTGTCTGTACTGTAACCTGCAGCTACATTCGCTGCTACTACTTTGCGGTGAAGACCCTGATCACCATTGGAGGCCTGCCGGACCCCACCACCCTGTTTGAGATCGTCTTTCAGCTCATCAACTACTTTGTTGGAGTATTTGCCTTCTCCATCATGATTGGTCAGGTGAGGTTGACATTACCAATGTATTGCCATTCCATGCGAATGTGTTACTCACAGTCAGGTTCTGGTCATTGCCGAATCATTTCAAAAGACAACTTCTAAGGGGCACGGTGGCACAGTTCGTAGTGCTGTCGCCTCGCAGCTAGAAGGTCCTGGGTTTGATTCCCGCTCGGGACACTGTGGGTGCTGGCGGCGTGTTTCCTCCTCCGCGTCATCAGTGCCCATACCCGAGGTGGGGTTGGCGAAAGGGCCTTTCTGTGTGGAGTTTGCATGTTCTCCCCGTGTCCCCTAGGGTAGGTACCCTCACAAAAAACATGCAGTAATGTTGGAAACTCCCCCCTGTCAGGTGTAAAGGAGAAACTTGGACACTCAGGCATGAAGGAAGCATGTGTTCAAGTCCATTGCTCTCCCCTTGTCCCCCATATATGGGGACTAGGTTGGCGGAGGGTGTGTAGAGCCCAGGATCACATTCGACAATTGACACAGGGGTGAAAAATGGGTTACAGGTCTACCTGTCAACCGTGATGTTTTTTCTAATTATTAGCCTGTTGATTTCAGATGCGTGACGTTGTGGGTGCGGCCACGTCAGCCCAGACCTACTACCGCACCTGTGTGGACAACACCATCAAATACATGGCCTCCTATAACATCCCCAAAGACGTCCAGAACCGCGTCAAGACCTGGTACAACTACACCTGGCAGTCGCAAGGCATGCTGGGTATGGACAACCATGTGTGTGTGTGTGTGTGTGTGTGTGTGTGTGTGTGTGTGTGTGTGTGTGTGTGTGTGTGTGTGTGTGTGTGTGTGTGTGTGTGTGTGTGTGTGTGTGTGTGTGTGTGTGTGTGTGTGTGTGTGTGTGTGTGTGTGTGTGTGTGTGTGTGTGTGTGTGTGTGTGTGTGTGTGTGTGTGTGTGTGTGTGTTTTAACTCAGCTGCCAGAGTTCTAACCTGCACCAAGCCTTGGCAGCACATCACCCCCACCCACAAACAACTGCACTGGCTTCCTGTCAAGTTCCGTATCAATTATAAACTCCTCCTTCTCACCTACAAATGTCAAAAAGCCCTGGCTCCACAGTACCTCTCAGGCCTCCTCCATAAACCTCCTGTGACACGGAACATGCGGTCCACAAACTTGGACCTCCCTCTGTCCCCAAGGCAGTCAAGCAAACCTTGGGGGACAGAGCGTTCAGTGTGGCAGACCACACCCTGTGGAACTCTCTTCCAATAGAGATTCCTGCCTTGAAAATACATGTATTCTCTCAGGCTTATGGCATATAGTTTTTGATTGTTGTTGGTACATTTTGTAAAGTGTCCTTGGGTTCATGAAAGGCGCTATATAAATTCAAGCTATTATTATATTTACATATTTGAGAGCTAATACACAGGATGTTGTTGTGGTTTATGAAGTGTCTGTATTAGAGATGGCCTGCACCTTTGACCACAGCCTAGAGAGGAAGCCTTTATGACCAAGGTCATTAAATACCAACCACTTCTAAATACCATCTCAGAGCTTGGCTAAATAAAATCAAACTTTATTTCTAGAGCACAATTACAAAGACCAAAAGGTCAACCGAAGTGTTGTACAAGATCATAAAAACAACCATACAAAGATACAAGCAACAAAAATAGCATAGTAAAACAACATCAACGCAAGACATTTAATTTGGTCAAACATCATTGAAAGCCAGGGAGAAGAGATGAGTTTTAAGTAAAGATTTAAAGGCCTCTAAGGAGTGGGCAGACTCTATATGTATAGATGGGGCAGACAGTTCTAGTGGTTGGGGCCGGCCACTGAAAAAGCGTGGTCGCCTCTGGATCTGTAATTGGTGTTGGGCACAGTCAGGAGCAGCTGGTCAGCTGACCTCAGGGCCCTGGCCTAGTGACATGCCTATTGACTATTGTACCATGAAAACAAATGCCATGATTTTGTAACTCTACTGCACTTTTAATATTTGTGTCTTTGTATGCATCTCCTTTGTGTGCATGGACATAAATAAATGGTCTGTCTGTCTGTCTCTGTTCTCCAGACGAGCAGGAGTTGCTGACTCAGCTACCGGATAAGATGCGTCTGGACATCGCTATAGACGTCAACTACTCCATCGTCAGCAAAGTTCCTCTGTTTCAGGTATTTGAATTGGCTTATTCGCATACATGGTGGGCAAGTTGGCAACTGGCGGCCCGGAGGCCCCCACCTTCACTTAATGCGGCCCGCAGGTTAATTTTGGAATACTGATATATTATTGATTTCAGCTGTTACAATTCCAAACATGCAAACATGACCCGCTTTTATTACTTCTGTTTACATTTGTAGCTAAATGATAATAGTAGCTTAATAGTAGGTCTATTTATGTCCAATGTATTTGTATTTAGTTCATTATTAAACTGGATTAAAGTTAGGATGTTTTGATATTCATTCATCAGCATCAACACTCCCCACTCACAGGTAGTACCATGTAATATCTTTAAAGAAATTATCATGCTGATATGAAACATGCTTAAGAAGGCAGTTCTTCTGACTGCAGTAGATCCTTTTCATTCATATGTGTGGTGTTTGGTTGACCTCCAGGGCTGTGACAGACAGATGATCTTTGACATGCTGAAGAGCCTGCGCTCTGTCGTCTACCTGCCAGGGGATTATGTCTGCAAAAAGGTAGTGATTACACAATGATTTACATCAGTGGTTCCCAAAGTGGGGTCCTTGAGGGAGTTCCAGGGGGTCCCCAGCTAAATGATAGTTTGGAACCAAGTGGACCCTTATGGGTCTGTAACTATGAGAGTGTACAAATTAAACGGGTGGAGAATCTCTGCTAGAGCCGTAAAACTCTTCTCTTATGGGGGTCCCTGGCATATATTTTCAAATGGGAGTCCGCGGGCTAATTCGTGTCAATTTGGGGGTCCTTGACATGAAACGTTTTGGGAACCACTGATTTACAGCACATTTTCCACTGTGAGGATAACATTATGTATTTTAACTAGGGCTGGCCAATATAGACAAAATCTAATATCACAATATATTTGACCGAATTCCTCTATATCGATATTGTGACCACAATTCTATTGTGTTTATTTGAAAGAATAGCGAAAATATAGATTTTTCTTCTCTTATGTTTTGTATAATCATTGTGCATGATTAGATCAATGATGCATCTATGAGCTGTGTACATGCTGTGCTGTGCTGTTGGATTTTGCCTGGCTTATACGAATATATATGAATGGCTGCTTTTACTGCTACTGTATGTGGATGGAAGTTCAATAAAGACATGAGAGATGATGTCTTACATTGTGTAGTGTCGCTGTATGTGTTGCCAGTTGTAGAATAGTGTAGGTGATTGAACCTGTCAGTTTATGTATTTCTGTTTGTCTCAATTAAATCTCTCTCTCTCTCCAGGGGGAGGTGGGTAGGGAGATGTACATCATCAAAGCGGGGGAGGTCCAGGTGGTCGGTGGTCCGGACGGGAAGACAGTGTTTGTCACTCTCAGAGCGGGCTCTGTCTTCGGAGAAATCAGGTGAGCAGGTTTTACACACTCTCTAGACCTCAGTGTACAATTGGAACCTCCACTCTCTCTACGGGTCTGGGCTGACCATTGCGCATGTTGTTAATGTTGATCATCTGTGATCGGCAGTTTGCTGGCAGTGGGCGGGGGTAACAGGCGTACAGCTAATGTGATCGCTCATGGCTTCGCAAACCTCTTCATCCTGGACAAGACAGACCTGAATGAGATCCTGGTGCACTACCCTGAGTCCCAGAAAGTGCTCCGCAAGAGGGCTAGGTGAGAAACGCACGCACGCACGCACGCACACACACATGCACACACGCACGTGTATGTAAGTGACAGATAAAGCCCTTCGTGATTCTACAGGAAGATGCTAAACAAGGGAAAGAAACCTGAGCCAAAACCAGAGGCTGATGAGCCCCCCGAGCAGGCCCAGGCGCTCCCTGCGCGGCCTGAGACCCCCAGGCTGCTCCGAGCGGCCCTGGAGCTCAGCCAGAGGTCCTCTGTACTGAAAGGAGCCATGGCCAAAGTCAGGGAGAAAACCAGCAAGTCCAGCATCTCACTACAGGTAAACTTCTACACACTGTACAACCTAAGGAATAAACTGATTAATTTAAAAGAAATCACACCCGTGTGAACTGAGTGGTGCAACTCCCCTCTCTCCCCCCCCCCCTCTCATCTCTCCCCCCTCTCTCTCTCTCTCTCTCTCTCTCTCTCTCATTAGCAGGCAACAGGAGGTCTCTCAGGCACTATACTTGAACTTCAGCCTGGTAGCCAATTCTATGGACTTTTAGTGTTTGCTTTAAACCAGTAGTTCCCAAAGTGGGGTCCGGGACCCCCAAAGGTCCTTGAGGGAGTTCCAGGGGGTCCCCAGCTACAGGATAGTTAGGAACCAAATAGAACCTTATGTTTCTGTAACTCTGACGGCTAGCCCCTCCTATGCCCAGCTTCCCGTGTTTGTGTGAACGCAAACATTGTCTTGTGATTGGCTGATCACCCCATAGTGATGATTTGATTGGCTGAGCAAAGTACATGTTGAAGATAAAACTGAGGGCAGAAAAGTGAAGACGGAAAAGCGATGACGCAAATTGTGATTGGTTGGCGTGATGATGTATGATGTAAGATGATAAGAGCGCCCCTCACTTCACACGGTGTGATTTTTTGTTTTTTGAGGGGCGCTATCCCCTCCTATATACAGCTTTTGTCCCCACACGTCTCAATATTTGCCATTGACAATGAAAGGAGAAATTAGGTCAAATGTCCGCCAAATATGACGAAAATGTTGTCCCTCGTCTCAATATTTTCCATTTACAATGAAAATATTCAGACGTCCACCGAATGTCCACCAAATATGACGTAAATTTGTGGCAACACAAACATTAAATGCCATTGACAATGAAGGGAAAATGTACGTCATATGTAGATGAGCAAATCGGCTAACCAATCACATTAATTCAGTTGTTCATGAGATGATGTATAATGATAAGAGCGCCCCTCACTTCACACGGTGTGATTTTTAGCTTTTTATATATCTTGTAGTGTTCAATCAATATTTATTGATTGTGTGATTGAATAATCAATCCCTGCAGCCCTCCATCTCGTCGCCAGTCACCAGCCCGGCACCTGACTCGCACACCTCAGCCGCTTCGCGCAGCCCTCCCTTGATTCGCTCTGCGTCCGGTTGCCACGGCAGCGTCTCCGACGAGGACACGCCCCCCGTCAAGGAGGAAGAGGAGAAAGAGGGAGGGAAGAGGAAAGAGAAAAAGAAGTTGTGAACACGAGAGCAGTTGTCCACTGAAATGTGATTGGCAGCGGACTTTGAGTAGCATTGCTGCGGACTGCCCTGGAACTCCCTCAAAGACTCCTAGAGGTCCCCGGGTCACACTTTGAGAACCTCTGTGCTGAGAGACAGACATAGAGAGAGAGACATGATTATCAAACCATGATTATATTCTAATGTTTTCACGCTCCCTACCCATCCTGTCTCTCTATTTTACGCTCTGCTGTACTTTTAGGTGTAATCTACATAATCTACAAGTTTAATCTGCAAAGAAAAGTAAACATTGTGCTTGTGTTTATATTCATAATATAATCTGCACTCTCTTTGTGGTATTTGTCACTATATATTTGTATATACAGTGAAATGCATTATCTGTATTTATTTAACCCATAAGTAACTGGAACAGTGGGCACTACGGGGGCTGTGCCTCAGAAAGGGGGGGGGGGGGGGGCAGTTAGGGGTAAAGTGTCTTGCTCAGGGACACCTTGACACATTACTGAAACCTGGAATCAAACCTTTGGAGGCTTTGCAGGCTCTCTAACCCTTCAGCTATGGCCGTCCATTTCAGAGAGAGAGTCCAAATTCAGACATTGATGCATACTGGATCACGGTGTGTGTGTGTGTGTGTGTGTGTGTGTGTGTGTGTGTGTGTGTGTGTGTGTGTGTGTGTGTGTGTGTGTGTGTGTGTGTGTGTGTGTGTGTGCGTGTGCGTGTGCGTGCGTGTGCGTGCGTGCGTGCGCATGCTTTCACCCCAAGCCAATATATTTGTTTTCAATACATAATGTTCACCTAGGAGCAAACCTGTCACCCCCTTCATAAATGTAAAACTTGTTTTCAGTGCAGTTACTGTACTTTAAATGTACAGCTCAAATTGAATTCAGTGTCGCCTGGCGCCTGGTGAAGAGTATACACTCCTTTCGTGGCATAGCTACATAGCTACCCCATATAATAAACAATTTCGCCTTTGAATGTCTAAAGGTTTCACAAGGTCACATGCTTTTGTTGTTGTTGTTGTTGTTCATTACTATACGTTTACAGTTTCTTTGTAAACTTGAAGCTACATTTTGCCTTATGTGTTTTGTCAGTAAATGTATGTACTGTAGCTTGAACTGTGATGAGTAGGCTACAGTTTCTATTTTCAAAATGGTTCCACCTGAAGCTATTGTCGTTCAGATTCTTATCATGACTATAGCTGGTTAAAGCCAGAGCCATAGAGTAAGACAGAGTTACGACATTGGGGGGGAAGAAAACAGTGGTTCATGTACTCGCGCGAGCCCATAGACATGTAAGTACACAGGACTTTGCATGCTTTTATGTTCATGATGTTTTATGTTTGGTATGATTTGTATAATAATGTAAATATATTTGGGTTTTTTTATGTTTAACCTAATGACATTTTCTTTTATTTTTTATTTTCTTTGTAAAATTCATATCATGTAAATGTGAAATGCAGCAATGTTGCTGAAATGCAGAAAATGTTAATTATAAAAAAGAAAAGTATTCTTATGTGAAGGTTTTAACTACTTGTACTGTAGGCCCATTGTAGGCCCCCTAATGTTTCTCCATGTACACACTACAATAAATAGTGGCCCTTTATCGAAATGGTTGAAAACATCATCCATGTCACACAAAAGCATAAAAAGTAGCAGATCTACAAGCTCGAAATGCGGAGTGAAGTGACACATTTTGAGCTTGTCTATCTGGTGCTTTTGCCGTTTTTCTTTTTTTATTTGAATCCTGAAAAGTAACTGTTTTGAAAAACTGTTTTTTATTACAGAATAGATCATCTATTTTTGCCGAATGTTCATCCCAGAAAAAGGATGCTATAGTTCACGTGGTTATTTTTTTGTTCTTTTTGTTATGTTTGTAGATAGTTTGGTTATTATTGCAGCCTCATCAGTCTGTCCTACTCTTCAAGCAGCTCTAATCCTGCTGCCAGATAATTGTAGATATGAATATGAATGTTGCATTGTCTGTGTCTGTCTGAATGGAACCAGTGGTTATGATCAGCAGTATGATGAATGCTGTAAAATACAGTAGTCTTGAAGTGTACATATTTGACCTTGTGCTTTTTGTCACTGGTGTATCTGTAGTCTTGTTCTTTGTGGGATTCTATTTTAATAAATGGCTATTTTCAGCAATTTCGAGTTTTTTAATCTGAAACAACAATGGTGATTTATACCGTGATTACACCGCTAAAATCGAGTTTCACGTAGTCAGATGCCAGTCAGACTTATCAAAGATCTCCGACTCTGATCATCTGGGGGTAACATGTCATTGGTTCGACCTCCCGTTAGTCCGACCATTACTGCGGGGACGTATCTATGCCCCGGGAAACTTCGTCCTCGGACGGCTCCGGGCATGGACCAGGGGCCTCCCCCTGGGTCCCCTGCCTGGGGAAGAGTACCGCCTGGTGGCCACAAGGGGCAACTGCGCCCCCACCCCCCACAGATCCACCCTCATAGATCTGCTGTTTTCGGGGAAACTTGTCCCCTGGGACCAAGGCCCCAGGGCCAGACATGGACCAGGGGCCTCCCCCTGGTGGCCGCGGGGGGCTACTGCGGCCCCCCCAGATCCGCCTTCTAGATCTGCTGTTTTCAGGGGAAACTTGTCCTCTGGAACCAAGGCCCCAGGCATGGACCAGGGGACTCCCCCTGAGTCCCCTGGCCGGCCGAGAGCGCCCCTTTCTGGGCAAGGACCTCTCAAAGGGCACCTACGGACGGCTGCAATTTGAAACTGGGCCCCGTAAAATCATTTCCTGTTTTTGGCTACATAGAAGTGTATATTCGTACGTCTCCAAATGTTTTGATGAATTGAAAATGGTGGGCCCTATTGTAAACAAGTGTAATGCTTTATGGTGTCTCACAGTTAACCGTTTTTGTATTGAGTTGTACTTGAAATGTACTGTAATTCTGCAAACTGTCAATCAATCAATCAATCAATCAATCAATCAATCAACACGGGTGGACTGTATGCATAAATACGGATATTATAAATGAGCTATATTCCCGAACTGTGGAGGGCAGCATTGCACTACTAGTCTAGTTTGAAAGCCTGTCGGAAACCAAAATAATAATAAGAAGAACCCGCTACGTCACACACATGCGCCGGCACTCACTGGCTGCTGGCACAGTGTGAATTGTAAACAAAACTTTGGCTGGCACTCCATTCCATATATCTATGCTCCATTCCACTCAAATTTATATCATAAAGTCACTCCCCGGACCAGGACCACCCATGGCCACCACTAGCCTGCTATAGCCAGACGATACTGCTCGTATTCCTCGTAAAGAACAACAGAGAGAGACAAAAATGGTCGATGTTAATGACTATTGTCGTTTTTGCACTGTTCTTTTAAGAAGCGAAACCCAGGGAAGAGTTTCTCACTCTAAATTAATCTTTCAGCTAAAGAGGCTTGCGTCAGGGGAGAAGAATATCTTCGAGAGACTTCGCGATTTAGGCTTGCCTTTGACAAAGTCTCGGGACAAATCCTTTCGGTCCTGCATTAAGTGCGACAAGTTAATTAGGAGGTTAGAAGGTGCATTGCTGGTATTCCGAAAATGGGTAGAGAACGAAAAAAGACCTCTAGCTGCAGCGTCGGCTACGTCAGAAGCAGCATCTATCCGTGGTTCGGATCCAGCAGCATCGGCCGCCTCGGCTCTACCATTACCGACACTATCCACACGTACGTACAGCATAGACCAGTGGTTCCTAACGTGGGGTCCAGGGACCCCCAGGGGTCATTGAGGCAGTTCCAGGGGGTCCCCAGCTAAATGATAGTTAGGTTTCTTTGACTATGCATCCACCTCTTAGTACCACAGCACCTCAAAGGCCCTTAAAACAAGGCTCCAGTCCAGACCTCCCAAAACAAACTGGTCAGGCTCCTACTTGGCCTCACCCCCCGAACCCACCTCACCCCTGCCCACTTTGACAGGCTGGGATGGCTTAGGGTCGACGACAGAGTACAGCATCTTGCAATGGGTATGGTCCACAAGATTCGATAATTTCGATACACCACTAGATACCCATGTACCTGTCTAAATACTTCCTTAATGTAAACAAAGTCCACACCCACAACACCAGAGGGAGTGCAACAAACCATGTACAACCCAGATTCGGCACAAACAAATTATTTTCGCTACTATGCCACCAAAATGTGGAACGCCCTACCAACAGTCATTAAGACATGTGAATTCCTTGACTCCTTCAAAACCGCTCTCAAAGGGCACCTACGGATGGCTGCAATTCGAAACTGGCCTCTGTAAAATCTGATTTGGTTACAGACATTGTTAAGTTAAATGAACATTGATTTTACAATATAAATTGGGGGTCCAGAGATAGAAATGCCATTAAATGGGGGTCCGTAGACTAATGCATGTCAAACTGTGGGGGTCCTTGAAATTAAAATGGTTGAAAATCACATAAAAATCTTCTCTTATGAGGATCCCTGGCATATGTTTTCAAATTATATGATATATGATATATTACTTTATTGTCAGTTCACACTGAAATTTGTCTTGCGACACAAGCAGCCAGGTAACTATTCAGAACATATACAAAACACAGAGAACAAGACAATTTACATACATAAAGACATGAGCAATATCCACCGCTTAGATTATCCTGTGGCTACTACATCTCCTGATTGAGCCTCAAGGTCGACTGGTAGACAAAGGACCTCTTTAGTCTGACCTTGTTGTATGCTGGTACACCATATCTCCTTCCTGAAGGTAGCAACCTAAATGGGGGTCCGCCGGCTAATTAGTGTCAATTTGGGGGTCCTTGAAGGGGTTGATTGTATTCATAGTTTGTAGAATGAGTACAGTTAAGAAAAAAATCTGCTAAGAGGATAAAACCAAAAAAAGAACTAAGACTTGTTTACAACTCTCCCTAAATATAAATATTTTTATGTATTGCAATTGATATGATGATCATGATGTAGGCTATGATGCAATAATGACATATTATAACAATGTTTGATTCCCCTCAAAAAAGTTCCCCTTTTCACAATGACCATGTAAGATGGACTGAATTTATCTGGTTGGTTAGCGATTTACTCGTCTACATGACGTACATTTTCCCTTCATTGGCAATGGCGTTTAATTCAATAATTTCAACCGGTCCTAATTTAATCCTGTCCTAATTTAAACCGTCCTAATTTAAACCAATCACATGTTGGTGCAGCGCTTGGCCAATAAGGGACCACCTTATGTAGCATGTCAAATGTCCGCTCACATAAATTGATGTACGATGACAAGAGTGGCCCTCATTTCACACGGGTGTGTTTTTTTTTTATGTAACAAGGTGCAACAAGCATTGAGATAGAACTTGAACTTGAAGAAGACTCGGGTGATGAAGGCGCGAGAAGAGGAGGAGAGAAGAGGAAGGAACGTGATGACGACATGCCAATACTGATTCCACTGAAAAAGATGTCGGATCATAGCAGCGCAACAGAGGTATGACAGAATGTTACTGAAAACGAATGCTTAACGCTCAGTTATACTTTATTGAACTTAACTATGTATTACACACACACACTATACGGCACCACATCTTTAACCACTTGAACCCTCGCATCATAAGCCGAAAATACAGGGGACCCCCAACCCAAAAGCAAAGATTTTAGTTCAAAACGTTCTCTCTGAAAGAGAGAACGAGAAAGAGATTTGCCACATTTTCAAGATTTTCCAAAAATAGCAGATCTACAAGTTCGTAGCGTGGCACTCTGTACCACGCTATGAGCTTGTAGATCTGCTAGTTTTCAATAGCTAAAGTATAACATAATGCTTAAAACACCAAAAGGGGTTCCCGTCCTGAATGGGTTAATATGTCCCAGATCCTGCTGAACATGATCTCTTTATTTTATTGTATTCTTTCAGGTGCACATCAAGTACCCCAGTAAGCAGGTCAGGTACAGGTGTGACTCCGACATCAGTGGATTGATCAACAACTTGGCACAGGGCAACTTCACCACGGCAGCCAAACGGGTGGCGCACCACGAGCGTCTGATGGCGGCACTCAGGCCGGTGATGGCAGCGGTTATCGACAAGGAATGCCAGCATCTCTGCAATCCGACTCATGGTTTCATGCTGTGGAAGACCTCTCCGGAAGACCTGAAGCATTTCTCCATGGACGACCTCAGGGAGGACTTGGAGCAAATGGCGCCGTTTATGTTCTTGGTGATGAGCACCATCTCTGGGAGGCAGCACAGCCACGCGTGTGCGGCCGCCGCCATCGCCCTTCGAGGGAGGGAAAGCCGTCTTTCGGCATTCACGTACTACATCAACCGCCTGCTGCACAGGGGCGGCGCCAGAAAGGCAGTCTTCACACGTCTAAGCAGGATGGGGATTACCACCACACACGACAACGCTGTCCGTAAACTACGCCTCACTTCGGCTATGTGATGCATTCTGCAGGGTTGATGTCATTTTTGAGTGGTGCAACCATTCTATTAAGGAGCTGTGTGGGTTCCTGAGTCTGTCCCTGGCTGGCTGGCTGGGTCTGTCCGAACAAATTGCGCTTGGTTGGTCACTGTTGTGTCACTGTTGTGAAGCAGCCTAACACACACACACACACACACACAGTACCCTCTAGGGACCCCACTCAGTAACTCTGTCATTTCTCAACCGTTTCAATCGGCCCAGCCCCCTGGGCGCATTCCTGGGTCCCCCGGGGACCCCCACATGGTAAATCTCTCATTTCTCTACCGTTTCGGACTCCGGGCGGCTCACCGGAACCGGGCCGGCACACTGGCGCATTCCTGTGGGTCTGGAACTTCCGGGACCCCCCGGGGATCCCCACATGGAGTTGCTACCCGCTGCTATATTATTATATAACAAAATAATGTTATATCATTGACCCATGGCTTGACATTAAGGCTTGTCCGGGACAAGTAATACATCTTTCCATTCCTTTGCATTAAAATCTTACTTTTCCGTTGGACAAGTGACTCTTGGTTTCACTTTTTCTGTGACGCTCCTAGCAGCCAAAAATATTGTCTGGCATTATTGCCTGGCTTTCCAAATAATCACCTTTCCAATATTGGTAATAGCCCTAGAATGTCTGTGATCTTGCATGCATTTCATGTATTCCAAATACACAGCAATAGATTGGTCCTATCCACGCATGGTTAGCAGACTGACCATGTAGGTATTTAAATTTGTAGCACTGCGTTTGTACAGTACTACTGCATTTGTACCCACCCAGTAATTAATTCCTAAGACTTGGAGTCAGATATTGTGCTCTAGTTTCATATCCATTTGAAAGTTCTGGCAGAAAACGTGTTTTAAGTAAAATATCTCAACTGGATAAAACCTGGACTGAAAATATGACGCACAAACGTATGGGGAACACAATTGACAGGTGGTAATTGATCACACCACCTATTTTTATGTGGCCCATACAGTTGTGCTTCCTAAAGGAAGTTTTGATATGTTCAGTCGTGCACTCATGGCCCCTCGCCAGAGAGAATGCCGTTTGTGTGCAGCTCGTGGAAAAGTAGAGATATTTTACAAAATATACGTTTTCTGCCAGAACTTTCAAATGGAACTAGTCCCCAAAACGACTCCAAGCCTTAGGAATTAATTATTGGGTGAGTGCACACGCAGTGATACAAGTTTAAATGCCAACAAGGTCAATCTGCTAACTGCGCGGATAGAAACGATCTATATGGCTGTGTATTTGGAATACATGAAATGTATGCTAGATCACAGACATTCTAGGGCTATTAACTTGTAAACTGAGAATATTCAACTAATATTCAAACATGTATTCACCAAAAACAACTTATAGTTAGTTGATTTAAAATGTATTTGTGTGTGCTCGTGCTCCGGACAAGTGACTTTTGTGAATGGGAAATTTTACCTCAAAAAGTTAATGGCTGGGTTTCCCGAACGCATTTAGTGTAAGACTTGTAGTGCCGAACATGCTCAGATGCCCTCTAGACCGCACACAGAAGCCTGTGAACATAGCCATTCCGTGCATAGATGTGCCACGCAATGGTAGGCCTCAGGTCTACCATTCTGATATTTATTTTAATAATATTTGGACTGCTGGACAGCTGACAGTAGGCACAAAAACTATATATATAATATTGGTTGAAACTATGGTCAAATATTTAACACTGAAATGTAGTGTATGGAGAATATAATATATGGTGCTTTGTGTAGTTGAACCATGGTCATCCATTTTCTGTTGATAAAATGACAAAGTTTGGTCATAGGGGGAGCTGTGGGGAAATGTGTGTGAGCAATAGTTCCAGGAGTACTTCCAATGGGCTCTATGCAGCCAACACTTCCGCGTTCAGTTTGGGCTGCCGGAAAGCTTCTGGTCGGAAGCAACTCATTCACTGTGAATGTACAGTCGTGATTTTGTAGGAATAAAGTTCAGTACTTTATACAACACTAATTCATTTGATAATGTGATATAGTTTTTCATAGTTTGTATTATTTGTGTTGCGACGTTGACATGCATGATGACATGAGTTAAAAACGTCTTAAATCTCCTGTTAAAAACGAGAGTTCTTCATGGATTTCTCCGGTGTTGCCGGAGTTTCACTTTGTGAACTGATTTGTTTCACATTTCACAGTGAAAAGTGATCATCACTAATCACTTTTCACTTTTCAAGTGATGAGTGAAAAGTGATGAGTGAAAAGTGATGATCACTTTTCACTCATTACTTGAAAAGTGATGAGTGAAAAGTGATGATCACTTTTCACTCATCACTTGAAAAGTGAAAAGTAGCTGGTCCACCTAGCTCTCATAGACTTCGATGCATTCAGTTGAACATTCAATTCGAGCCTTCGGCTTTCTTCCCCATACGTAGGTCTACCAGGTTGGAATTGTTCCTTTTTAAATAATTTCCTTGGTTTGGGTGATGGGTTTGATGACGTCATGGTCCCATGGGCATGCACATTAGTGCGCTGCCCCTCTTTATGCATCCTAGGGCATTCATGACATCATTGTGTTATTGTAAGCCATATATAGCTGATCTCAGTAGCACACAGCACCAAGCTGACTATATAACATTATCAATGAAATAACCAACTTGAATTTAAAAGTATGCCAGAGGACCACAGCTCCTCCCACGCCTGGCCAATAAACAAAGATGATTATGATCTCAAAGAAGTGATTGGGAGCGGTGCCACAGCTGTGGTCCAAGCAGCATACTGTGTGCCCAGAAAGGAGCCGGTGGCCATCAAGCGTATCAACCTGGAAAAGTGTCAGACCAGCATGGACGAACTTCTGAAGGAGAGCCAAGCTTTGAGTCAATGCCACCATCGAAACATTGTCTCTTATTATACCTCCTTTGTGGTGAAGAATGAATTGTGGTTAGTGATGAAGCTACTCACTGGTGGCTCTGTGTTGGACATTATCAAGCATACCATCTTGCGCAATGAACACAAGAACGGCGTGATGGATGAGGCCTGCATTGCCACCATCCTGAAAGAAGTGTTGGAAGGGCTGGAATACCTGCATAAAAATGGTCAGATTCACAGGGATGTGAAGGCTGGAAATATTCTTCTTGGCGATGATGGCACGGTGCAAATTGCAGACTTTGGTGTGAGTGCCTTTTTAGAAGCTGCCCGAGACAAGACCAGAAACACGAGGAAAACATTTGTGGGTACTCCTTGCTGGATGGCCCCAGAGGTCATGGAGCAGCTGCGGGGTTACGACTTCAAAGTTGACATATGGAGTTTCGGTATTACAGCCATTGAACTCGCCACTGGAACCGCACCGTACCACAAATACCCACCCTTGAAGGTGTTGATGCTAACGCTACAGAACGACCCTCCATGCCTGGAAACAGGGATCACGGATATGAATATGGTCAAGAAATATGGCAAGTCTTTCAGGAAAATGATTTCCCAGTGTTTACAGAAAGTCCCGGAGGACAGGCCTACTGCTGCTGAATTGTTAAAGCACAAGTTCTTCACGAAGAACGCCAGGAACAATGATTACTTGGAGGAGAAGCTTCTGCAGATGGGACCGACGATGTCAGACCGCGCAAAACCGGTGCGTCGTGTGCCTGGGTCCAGCGGTCATCTCCACAAAACGGAGGACGGCCAGTGGGAGTTCAGTGACGATGAGCTGGACGAGGAGAGTGATAAGGGGAAGGCTGCTGTGGCGGCTCTGCGGTCACCCAGGGTGGGGGACGACGGAGTGAATATGAATGTGGAGATTTAATCCCACCCACAGATGACACCCCAGATCTGCAGCCATCTGCTCCAACCCATTGGGAGCTGTGAATGATGTCAGCTCTTCGTTGTACAAGACACTTTACAAGCTCACAATTTTTATTTTGCGTTGCAATGCCTTGTGAATGTGTGTGACAATGGGTGAAAGTAATGTACATTGTCATCATCACTTTTCGACTGCGGTTGAGATCATGGTGAGTTCCTGCTCACTGATGCATGTGTCCCTAGCGATAACATCATGGAACGACAGTTTTCTACCTTTTGTACATTGTGAAGCACTATGCGTGGCGGTGTATGTGGAATTCATGACATGACATCACTGGTGTTGTCACTGAGCTATATTATATATTATATCTCCCAGCCCTGGCAGAGTAGTTCTGGAGTAGTTCCAACGTTTGCACATTGAAAAACTTATTTTCCTGGACCGATTATTTTATGAAAGTCACAGTCGTTCAGAAGTAATGTTTGTTCATAAGGTGGTCCACCTGGCTCAATGCATTCAGTTGCAGATTTGGCTCCACCTTTCCTCCCATGTGACAGATCTACCAGCTGGAATTGTTCCATAACCCATTCTGGGCGGGAACCCCCTTTGGTGTTTTAACGGGGACCCCTTTTGGCGTTCTTTACAGTATGTACAGTATTCAAAAAAACATATTTTTGATGCTGCTATATAAATATTTGAAGTTTTCAGAAAACTTAGGTCAGGATTTAGAAGGTGTTTTTAGAATCGGCCTCAGTCCAAAATGGGTTAAATAAGTTAATTGCTTCGGGTCGATGGGATTGATGACATCACGGCAAGTCCCCAGAGCGGCTGGGAAATATTGAACCTGCGTTAAGCTACTGGCTAAAGCTGGAACTGCAGGCTGTTTTCCTAGATAGAGTGCGCAGCTGTGGTTTAACACAGAGCGCTCGTTCATGAATCGATTCAGGTGTGTTAAGGCGAGTTAACACTTCCACATTTTGTACACCAGATGTTTGGTGTCTAAATCGTGTAGAGTGTTCTTCCGGGTCCTTCAAATGCCACTGAGCAACTTCCATTGAAATGAATAGCTGGGGGCGGGGTTGTCCACCCTCTAGATATATTAAAACTCTATTCAGCATGCACATTAGTTCCCTCTTTATGCCCTACTTCATGAACTACCTCCATGCACAAGCGCCGTGAGTCGAGCCCAATTTACTTGTTAATATTTTGGGTCCAAACCTGCAGTACCACAGTTGGACACTTGGGTGTGGCATTCATGACATCACTGTAGTGCATGGCGTATGTAGGCAATGGGCAAGGCATGCATGACATCACAGTGGTATTGTAGGCCATATATAGCCCGTCGGTCGAGTTCAGTAACACACAGCACCAAGCTGACTATATAACATTGTCATTGAAACAACCAACCTGAACTTAAAAGTATGGCAGAGGACCACAGCTCCTCCCACTCCTGGCCAATCAACAAAGATGATTATGTTCTCAAAGAAGTGATTGGGAACGGTGCCACAGCTGTGGTCCAAGCAGCATACTGTGTGCCCAAAAAAGAGCCAGTGGCCATCAAGCGTATCAACCTGGAAATGTGTCAGACCAGCATGGACGAACTTCTGAAGGAGAGCCAAGCTTTGAGTCAGTGCCACCATCGAAACATTGTCTCTTATTATACCTCCTTTGTGGTGAAGAATGAATTGTGGTTAGTGATGAAGCTACTCACTGGTGGCTCTGTGTTGGACATTATCAAGCATACCATCTTGCGCGGTGAACACAAGAACGGTGTGATGGACGAGGCCTGCATTGCCACCATCCTGAAAGAAGTGTTGGAAGGGCTGGAATACCTGCATAAAAATGGTCAGATTCACAGGGATGTGAAGGCTGGAAATATTCTTCTTGGCGACGATGGCACGGTGCAAATTGCAGACTTTGGTGTGAGTGCCTTCTTAGAAGCCGCCGGAGACAAGACTAGAAACACAAGGAAAACATTTGTGGGTACTCCTTGCTGGATGGCCCCAGAGGTCATGGAGCAGCTGCGGGGTTACGACTCCAAAGTTGACATCTGGAGTTTCGGTATTGTAGCTATTGAACTCGCCACTGGAACTGCGCCGTACCACAAATACCCACCCTTGAAGGTGTTGATGCTAACGCTGCAGAATGACCCTCCCTGCCTGGAGACCGGTATCACAGACAAGAAGATTGTCAAGAAATATGGCAAGTCTTTCAGGAAGATGATTTCCCTGTGTTTACAGAAAGTCCCGGAGGACAGGCCTACTGCTGCTGAATTGTTAAAGCACAAGTTCTTCACGAAGAATGCCAAGAACAATGAATACTTGGAGGAGAAGCTTCTGCAGATGGGACCGACGATGTCAGACCGAGCAAGACCGGTGCGTCGCGTGCCTGGCTCCAGTGGTCATCTCCACAAGACGGAGGACGGCCAGTGGGAGTGCAGCGATGATGAGCTGGATGAGGAGAGTGATGAGGGTAAGGCCGCTGTGGCGGCTCTGCGGTCACCCAGGGTGAAGGACTACGGAATGAATATGAATGTGAATGAGGAGATTTTTCCACCCACAGGTGACACCCCAGATCTGCAGCAATCTGCTCCAGCCCAGTGGAGCACTGTGAATGCTGACCAGGTAGGTGAAGAGGCTATACCACAGGCTGCATGGGATCCGGCAGAATCAAAAGCCAATGTCCCTATCAGCCTTGTGCTGAGGATGCGGAATCTAAAGAAGGAACTCAATGACATCAGATTTAAGTTCATGGCTGGCAGAGACTCGGCTGACGGGGTGGCTCAGGAGTTGGTGTCAGAAGGTCTGGTCGATGGTGATGACGTAGCCATTGTTGCTGCCACTTTGCAAAAGATCATTGATGATCCTGAGAGCAACAAAACCGTGACCTTCCAACTGGTATCAGACTTGGATGAGGCTGAAATAGCTGATGATGTCAAACTTGTGGGATTTGCTATGCTCTTCATTGCAAAAGACACGTAAAAACCCCATATACTTAGACCCCAGGGGTCTATAGACATATCCACAGAGGGGGTGCTGCTGCATACCATTAAGCGCAGCTTTACACAGCAGCACTGATTAGCTACACCTGCACTTCAGGGCTCTGCTACATGGATTTGTCCATACTTGTCTTCTTTTCCTTTTTGTTTTCCTCAATGTTTGCCAATTTATGAGGCGAAGTCCCAATTTATGGATATAAAATGAGAGGGGATTTCCGGTTTAGAGATCCCAGGATGATCCTCAAACCTCTCAGCAGGAGCTTATCATGTACTAGCCAGAGTATCTGGCCTTTACAAAACAGATACCCTGGTGGCTATAGCTCCTCTCATTGATTCGCAGAGTATCTGGCATTTACAAACCAGATACCCTGGTGGCTATAGCCCCTCTCAGTAATTCTCAGTGTATCTGGCCTTTACAAACCGGATAACCTGGTGTCTATAGCTCCTCATTGATTCTCTTCCACCATTTAGTACTCTGTCACCTTGTGAACCGCTTGCGTTGGAAAGACTCTGTTTAAGTCCTGCTTGGACACCATTGCAGCGGGTCGTGGTTCACGTTTAGATAACCAATCAAGCCTTTGGTCTTGACTCTTTTATATCTTTGTTGAAATAAGTGTTGAATAGCTTTATATTCCACTAGTAATCTTTGCTATTCAGTTACAAGGTTCTCCCCGTCTCTCTAGCTCTTCAGTAAACACTTTCATAATTTCATCCGATCAGGGGAGAGTCTATGTAGTGTCCACTCGATGGACACTGAATGTGTTTGTTTTGTTCTGCATGCAGTGCAGGCTTTAGTACTGTGTGTGTACACAGTTTTACTGTGACGACTTTGTGTTTGCTGTTCTGCATATAGTCGAGGCTATTCTACAGGTTTATATTATGGAATATTGTTATAATAACAGTGCTTTTAGATACTCTGTATCTGTAGCTTAACAGCTGTGCTGGCTTAACAGCTGTGCTCTGGTGAGTTCCCCTGGATCAATAATTCTCTCTCTCTCTCTCTCTCTCTCTCTCTCTCTCTCTCTCTCTCTATATATATATATATATATATATATATATATATATATATATATATATATATCCGTGGATGGTTGCTACCTACATGGTAGAGTATGTTAATACAATAAAACTTATACAATCTGCATGGTATACGATAAAGTCTTATACAATCTTGGTAGAGTATGCTAATACAATATTATTAACATATATTGATGATCATCCATGTTATCGTTGGATACGATTTTGTACACAATTCCATGCTGTATTGATGTTGGTAATAATGTTACCATGGCATGGGGAGAGATAAAACAGGCAAACGATGATCAAAATAACAATTATTCTACATTAGCCTACCCGTGTAGACTTCTTGTAGAGCGTAAAAATTCAAACCAAATGGACACCTTGAAGACCCTAACAGGGTTTATTTGACTATGCATGCACCTCTTGGTACCACAGCACCTCAAAGGCCCTTTAAACAAGGCTACAGGCTTCCCAAAACAAACAGGTCAGGCTCCTACTTGACCTCACTCCCCGAACCCACCTCACCCCTGCCCACTTTGACAGGCTGGAATGGCTTAGGGTTGAATGACAACAGAGTACAGCATCTAGCAATGGGTCTGGTCCACAGGATTCGTAAAATCTGAATCACCCCCCCAACCTCCCACCTCTTTATCCCCTCACTGTATATGTTTATTTTCCCTTTTTACCTCCTTTATGATGAATTCCTGTTCTGTTCTTTGGCTATAGAAGTGTATATTTGTACGTCTCTAAATGTTTTGATGAACTGAACAAGGTGGACCCTCTTGTAAACAAGTGTAATGCTGTATTGGGTCATCCACTCACAGTTAACAGTATTAAGTTGTGCTTGAAATGTACTGTAATTCTGAATTTCTGCAAACTGTTAATAAATATTTCAATCAATCATAAAAGCCTTAGAACATATATTGTATATGGCACAGGAGGACCATTCCAGAGCCATCTAATAGAAGAGTTACGATATTGAGGGGGCAGAAACCGAGCGCTCGAAGGCTGTTCATGCAGCCTGAACTGGGACAAGCTGAAGTTTGAAATTCATTGTTTTCAACGAGGGAGGCGCAAATAAGAGCAATTTTAGGCATGTGTGCAACATGCCTGTTTTAAAGTATTGTGCAGTGACAACTAAAGTCTCTGTAATGTTTATGTTATACTATTACTAAAAAAACAATCTAAAATAAAGGGATTTAAGATCATTAGGCTGGGCTGTTGCCTTTCTGCCTACTTCCGGTCCAGCACTTGTCCCTATTTGTTGTCCCCATTCTCAATAGAAGTCTATGTAGGGGAGCCGACATTGGACTGGCCCCATGAAGTGAACGGAGTTTGCGTAACTCTGTCTTACTAGACTGTAAAGGCTCTGAGGAGGACAGCCCGTGCGCACGCACCGCGCGTTCCTGCGTTCAGAACAGCGCGAGCTGCTTTCCTTTGAGGCGCAGCTGGAACAAGTCACATAGATTGGATGTCATGAAGTGAAGTGAAATCTACAGTCAGGGATTGTCTCGACCCCACCACGTCTCTCTTTTCTTTCTCGACATAAGGCAAAAGGTAATGTTTACATTGTGCATTCCCTTTCTTTCTGTCTTTTTTGAGACTATTAGGCCTGCTATGGGATGTTCTTGTTGAGCTCATTTCAGTTTCACATGGATTTAGTTTGTTATTGTGATTTAGTCTTTAGTTTTGTCAAAGAAATGTATCATGGCACAGATTGGGAATAAGCTAAAGTATGCTAGTCAATACATTTACTCTGTGACAATTTTTATAACCTGCATGGGGTGAAATTATTTTGGTTTAAACACTAATTACACTATATGGTCCGGACTGGAGACCCAGAGATGATCACAATTCAATGCATTCACACAGATGAGCTGGAGTACTAGGCTATTACATTTTTAATATCAATGACTACAGTATAGGCCTATATTCCAGTATTTCTGAATTGCTTGACTATATTGCCTAAATTTGAGCCCAATATAAATATCAAGTATCATCAAAGTGTGAGATATTCTCTCATAGGTATGTTCTATTTCAGGTCTGTGTTGTGGTTCAGTGGGTGCTATGGTCCCACGGTGGTGCTTAATGATTAGCCTGCTGGGAACTTGTTGTGTTTGGTTGTCCTAGTAGGTGTAGTAGGCTGCTGGCAGGTCTATATCACCATCACACGCACTTGAAACTTAGTAAAGTGGAATGTGGACTTGTGGGTCCACTCCAAGTCAGAGTGGGTCAATTGTGATTAGTTGGCCAGTTTTTGTGGCATAGCCTACTCTTCATTCATTCAGTCAGTGCAGTACTTTCATTGACAACATTGGAGTTGAGGCATTGAGTTTGACAGTTCCACAGATAAATATTGTGAAAATAGCCGATCTACAAGCTCACAACGCCTCACAAGTTCGCACAGAGAGGCAGGCGGTCAGAGCTTGTAGATCGGCTATTTTCACAACTGTTGACTATTTCTTATATTATTTGACATGATTGGCCAATGTTTGACTAGTTTTAATAGTGCAGTTTGTGGATTCCTGTTGATGCAGTAATGGTTTTACCCCCCCCCCCCCTTTTTTAGGTATTAAAAAGGTATTGAAAGTCCTTACATTGTCATGTCACAGTGGGGGACCGACCCACAGGTTGATAACCACTGTGTCTTGCAGTAGGGAGGTGCTGGGTGCACCAGCCAGAGACATTCCCTGTCTTGTTTAGCTATTTCACCTCCGCCTCCCATTTTCTGTTCTTGCTCATTCATCTACTCTTTTTTATCTCCTCATGTCAATTTGGCACAGCTGTAGGCCCTGACACGTGCAAAAATGAAGGTTTTTTTCTGTATATATATATATTACATATACCTCTGTAATTCCATGTGTAAGTTTGTCGTGTTTTGGCTGCCAAGTTTTACTTGGTGTAGAGAGTGGTGAACCGTTATCCACTGCCTCTACGACAGCCCAGCTCTGCATTCCCCTTCACCTCTCTTTTTGTTGCTATGCAACAACAGTTCATATGTTGCCTTGCAACGTATTACATGCCAGAGAACAGTAGGGTTGACACTAAGGTTTCAGTTGCCCGTCGGGCAAGTGCAGGTCATGTTCTACTTGCCCTAAGCTCATGGCGACTTCCCCCCAAAATATATCGTAAATTTTGCATTACTGTTCATTTTAATTTATTTTTTACTTTCTACTTGCATTCTTGAAACGTTTCCTTTCCCAGTTGAAAACGAAGTTTTTGTTTAAGTCACAGGAATCGGCTACAGTAAACAATCAAGTTATGATTGTAAATACTAGCATTTTATTTTAACAATAAGAACATTAGAGGTAGCTCTCTTCATAGTTGTTCTTGGGAGAGAGGCAGGGAGAGAGATAGAAAGCAGGTGAAGATGCGGAGGCTGAGCGCAATGACCACATTCAAGACAATAGCAAACTAAGACGGTTGTATGCCCACTCAAAATTCACACTTGCCCGATCGGGCAACCCGGTAGCAACCTTCACCTGCCCATTTTTTAAAACTTGCCCCGGGCAATCGGGCAACTGTTAGTGTCAAGCCCTGAGTCACACTCACAACCAGGGGTCATCAATATGTAATACGTGGCCTTGTCTGTGGCAAATTCTAGATTTTTATTTTTTACACACCATTATAATTCTTATTTTGATCACAAGTCCCAGTCCTGAGTGCCAGTCTCCAGATTTTCTACCGAATGTATGACACTGATTTACTATTAGGAGTGCAGTATAGGACAGCCGTTCTCAGGCAATTTATTTTCAAGGACCGCCATAACTCGAGTGTACAAATAAATACGGGTCCATTTGGTTCCATTTGTAAAAGTCTTCTAAATCCTAACATTTTTCTATGTCAGTGGTGGTGCTCAAACTTTTTCATGTCAAGGACCCCCAGAATTATCTGTATTTGGCCGTGGACCCCCACCTGAAAAATGTTGTTCCAGGCAGGGACCCCCCAGAAGCAAATTTTTGAGTTCAAAACGTTCGCTCTGAAAGAATATATATTCAAAGATTTGTGCCACATTTTCACAATATTTCAAAAATAGCAGATCTACAAGCTCGTGGCTCGGCACTCAGTGCCGGCTACGAGCTTGTAGATCTGGTATTTTGCAATAGCTATAGTATAACATAATGCTTAAAACACCAATAGGGGTTCCCATTCTGAATGGGTTAAAAAGGCTCAGCGTCACAGGGTGTATATTGTCTTGCGTGGAACGCATACTTTCCTTGTAACAGGACGTGTGAGCTTGTCTTTGACATGCACATTATTATATATATTTTTGAGGGGCCGCTAGCCCCTCTTAGGCCCAGCTTTCCGGATTTGCGTGAACACAAACATTGTTTTGTGATTGGCTGATCACCCCAGATTTGATTGCCTGAGCAAAGTATGTATATTGAAGATAAAAGTGAGGGCGGAAAAGTGAAGAAGCCAAAAGTGATGATTTGATTATTGAGCATGCAATGTGATGTATGATGACGAGAGCGCCCCTCACTTAGTCACTTCACACAGTCACTTCAATACATTCTATATTATAAGAAGCTTTTGTGTAAGACAAGCTCAATCTGTATGCCTGTACTGGGTTGTCACCAGGTTCATTTTATGACACAAATTCACCTGCTTACATTCCTTCTTGTTAAATCTGGACACATTGATCAATATTTCCTCTTGACACATACTGTTATTTTTCTATGCAGAGCAAAGGCGCCGCAGCTCTAGCCAGCACGGTGTTGGGAAACATTTCCATGTCCATTTGGAAGTTGCTTTGAACGGGCTCAAGTTAATAGCCTTCTTTATTACCTACATGCACACACACAATGCTTCCCACCTTGCCCAAACACACTAGCTATCAGGGCCATTCCACGGGTCAGCTTTGGAATGTTTGCTCTGTTCACGGGCATATGGGGGGCGGGGGGCAGCAGGCCGTTAATAGCAAGACGGCGAGAGTGAGATGAATCGAGACGCGGTCAGTGTGTTTGTGGACATGAACAGCGTGAGATAGCTCAGTCAGTAGTAGGAAAAATCAAGAGCATGCTGTAGTCCCTGTGTAAGCAAACAGACGAAGATAAGGAACCTGCAGGAACGCAAAGGCTGGATGAATACACAGGAGAGAAACAGAAAGTGTCCATTCTTCTCCTGCTACCAGTCTATTGATCTTTCAGCTGGTTTTATGGTTAAGCATCCACACATCTTACCTCTGACAAGGCAGGCATAATGTTTTGTGAAGAATTGCCATTTGTTTTTAGCATGAAATAAAGTGACTACATGTATGTGCGCAAATGTGACCCCCAGGGGCGTCCCAACATGATTTTGTGCCCAGATGACAATGAAGTGACAATTTAAGGACTTTTAAGACCTTTTTAATGCTTGAAAATAGAAAGAAAAGAAAAAGCATCACAAGTAAATCAACAAATTATGCTATAAAAACTAGTTTCCCAATAATATTGGGAAATGTCGCACTAGTTTTTATAGCATAATTTGTTGAGCCGAGCTTATATACTCATTATATACTATTATATGCTCACTTCGCCTTGCAAGGCGCTGTGAGCTTGTACAGTAGATGCTATTTTCACAGTCTTTATCTGTGGAACTGAGTAAAATAAAAAGGAAATATTCTGGGGGTCCCCAGTTCAAATGGATTATCTTTGGGTTGAATAATAGAGAGAAGAGGAAGCGCTGTGTGGTCCGTAAAGAGGTTTATCTTGTTGTTGCCAGGTAACTATCATGGGTTCTGGTTTTGTGTGGTTCTTGGACTGCTGTCTGGACCAGTGGTCACTGGTAACTAAGTACATTTACTTAAAGTAGATCTACTGTACGTCTGTACCATTTTGAGGTATTTGTACTTTACTTGAGCATTTCCGATTATACACATTTCGGGCATTTGAAAATAGCCGATATACATACAAGCTCTCGTGACGCATTGTGAGCTTGTAGATGGGTATTTTTTATACATTCATACACTTATTCATTTATACACTTTTGTACTTCTACTCAAGTGCATTTTGAATTCCGCACTTTTACATTGCAGTATTGTCGGGAACCCATTTGGTGTTTTAAGCATTATTTTTAAACTTTAGCTATTGAAAAATAGCAGATCTACAAGCTCGTAGTGCAGCACCGAGTGCCACGCCACGAGCTTGTAGATCTGCTATTTTCTGAAAAGATCTTGAAAATGTGGCCCAAATCTTGAATATACAGTATTCTTTTCAGAACGTTTTTAACAACATATTTAACAACATTTTCAGATGGGGTCGTCGGCCAATTACATATAATTTTTGGGGTCCTTCACATGAAATAGTTTGAAAACCACTGATATAGAAAACTGTCATGATTTAGAAGACATTTTTTGAATCTGGTCTAAATTGGTTAAGTAAAATGTTGTGAGGACTTTTCCACCCCTGCTCTCTGGACAAAGAACATTTCACAGTACAAGAACAGGAGTTAAGGAGAATTGGCAGAGCAGCATCCATTGTAATAAAGTGTGTGAGAGATAGTGATTGGAACAGATAGAGGAAGCCTCTATTGATACAGATGTTGCAGGGATTTCTGGGTAACTGGACCACAGACAATCCACTTCCTGTTTCCCTGGCGAGAATGAGACAGAGGAGGTGTGTGTGTGTGTGTGTGTGTGTGTGTGTGTGTGTGTGTGTGTGTGTGTGTGTGTGTGTGTGTGTGTGTGTGTGTGTGTGTGTGTGTGTGTGTGTGTGTGTGTGTGTGTGTGTGTGTGTGTGTGTGTGTGTGTGTGTGTGTGTGTGTGTGTGTGTGTGTGTGTGTGTGTGTGTGTGTGTGTGCGCGCGCGATGTTAGACTTGAAGTCTAACATTTTGTCATTACGACCACGACCGGGTCGCTGGCGGAATATAGCTACTTTTCAAATGAAAGGCAGTTATCTGATGATATTGGTTGGCATATAGACTATGGCAGGGGTTTTCAAGTGATTTTGAGCCAGGGACCACCATCCTGATTATTAGCAATTAACCTGGGGATCATAGACCCTTTCCTTCCTTACTCACTAATCACTATCACAGGCTACATTCATGAAAACAAATATAGTTTTCAAAGCATTTTATTAACATTTTTATCATTTGAATGCATCAACTTTTTACAAAAGTATTTTATCCCCTGGACCGAACAGAACACCCCAAGTCAAACAACTAGGCCTAAAAGTAAAAAATAAAAATAAAAGTAAAGTACAGTCTCATGATGGCAGTGTACGCCATTTTGAGGTAACTTGTGTGCAATTATTTAGAGAAGTTGAAAAAAGAATCGAAGAAAGATTTGGTTCACATGTTTCAAGCACACTGCTCTTCTTCAGATTAGAAAGGTTGGCCTACGTGTGGTGCTAGACTAGAGGAAAGGCCATATTGTATCAGTAAGTGCATTATGTTTCATGAAAATCTTCCCATTAGATCTTGAGATAGTGTGTGCGGATAGTGCAAACATTTCAATCGGTAGGTAGGGTCACCTTCGGGGTGCATGCATATTCTCAGAGAGTTTCATGGCAATTCTCCCATCAGATTTTATGATATCTTTTTGTTAAAATATGTAGTTTGGGAGTGAAATGTGCAAGTGGAAAGTCGGGCAGGCCTAATGGTAGCACTAGACTAGAGGATCCACCTGACCACCTCAGAGGAAAACTTGTCATCGTTTTTTTTTTGTTCTTCCCATAATTTTTTTAATAAATCCATATACCGCCCCAGCCCTAAAATCGTCAAGTTTAATTGAATGGTCAGAACGGTTGCTACATGGACTATACTGCTAAAATATTGCAGACCGTAGCATTCAGTGTCAGTACTAAAAATGCTGAGTCTACGGACTTTTTTGTGAACAGATACTGTGGTACTAATGACAGCACAAAGACAGGAAGAGAGAGGTCACTACTTCCTGTGCACTCACTCTGCTCACAGAGTCACTTCCTGTGGCCAGGGGGGCACTGTGGTGCCACACACATCCGGTCTGCTTGTCTGTCTCTGTCTGTATGTCCTACGAATCAATGATGTACACAGTAATACTGTACTATACTGTGTGTGTGTGTGTGTGTGTGTGTGTGTGTGTGTGTGTGTGTGTGTGTGTGTGTGTGTGTGTGTGTGTGTGTGTGTGTGTGTGTGTGTGTGTGTGTGTGTGTGTGTGTGTGTGTGTGTGTGTGTGTGTGTGTGTGTGTGTGTGTGTGTGTGTGTGTTTTTGCACATGCACGATTGTTGTTGAAATGATAATATTTTCCTGTACAATTTACTGAGTTACCAAAACTTGCTTCCCAAACTCGGTTATTTTGTTTCACTGAATCACTGCTATGATTATAAAGCTGAATTCCTTAGCAAATAAAGTATCCATTTCATACAAGTACCAATACCACACCATGCTTCAAGTAGCATATGTGACATGTCAAACTAGGGGGTTTTCATGATTCTGAATCCATTCCAAGCATTAGTTTTGCACGAAAAACATCCCTTGGCCTAAAAATGACCATAGCTGTCATCAGTGGGTGGGCGAATTGCCCGAATGTGGTATACAAAAATGTAATTTTTTTCGCGATGTTAGCGGCAGAGCAGACCTCTTATTATGTGGACCTTAATGACCAAGTGAATAGAACAAACACAAATAAAAAGTATGTCATGACATCACAGGTTAATCTCTATTCCTTGAGCTTTTGGGCCTGTGGCTCCCCGGCTATCCAAGCAGGACTTGAAACATGTTGGCTTAAATTTTTAAACCTGATTTTACATCCACCCTCTCTTTTTACCTTTTTGTAGTGCTCGGATCACCCCTCTTCTTTCTTGTTCTATAGTCTCCACTCCACTGAGCACCTGGTTGATTTCCTTTCTTGCCATAGTCGTCTCTGCAACATTTGTGCACATTTAAACTCAGCCTTTCCTTTAGTTTAAGACACTGGCTTATACAGCAGCCATTCTACTCTGTAGATGTTCTGGGTTTTTTCCACAGGGGGGCAGTATTTACTAAGGGGAGTTTGGACAAAATTGGTAAAGTTAAACATCTCATCACTTGAACACAGCCATAACCAGTAACCACACAGCCAAATGTCAGCTTACACAGCAGCAGAATCCTGAATGACCTGAATCTATGCTCCATCAGACAGTGTGACTTTAATTGAACCCTAATGAGATAGAGATAAATAACCCATAGTTTCTAGTTGGTTTCTGCTGTTCCCCTCCGCCAGCCTCCTCCAGCCAGTCTTATTCACTTCGCTGAAGTGGACCAAACCCTCTAAATGCGTTTCTTCAACTATTACTGAAGGCCAGATATAATCATTTTAGGAAAGTGCGACCCCCTGAGGCGTCGCGACCCCCATGTTAAGAACCCCTGCTGTAGGTGACAAGTGATGAGTGTGTGTGTGTGTGTGTGTGTGTGTGTGTGTGTGTGTGTACTTGGGCTTAGTGTTGGCACTCATTTCTTAAATATGCCCTCCCTCAGGTTCCCTGCCCTAAGTAATATTTTAAACACTAATTAGATATTAGAATTTTTTCTCAATTTCAAAATAACGAAGATAGCTGATGTACGAGCTTGAAGATCAAATAGCTTATTAGTCTGTCTGTGGACAGCTAATCTACGGCACCATTGGCTTGATCGCAGCCATACTCTGCAGTCTGCCACAGCTGAACCTCTGCCCCAAGGTTTTCACATTGGCCTCTTATAGCGCCACCAGGAGGCCGCTTTGTGCAAAACAATTTTAGTACATAATAGTATTATCCATATTTCACGCAAATCGGTGCACATGCTCTCCATAGTCATGTGATCGAGACGGGTTTGTTTGATTTCTCATAATCCACCCTGATTGGCTACGATTGGCTTCTAAAGTTTTCAGGAGTAGCCCGCTTTGTACTAATTTTGTGCAAATCGCCGAAACTCCTCAAGCATGCGTCTGATTGCGGTGAAACTGTGCATGCATATTCCCACTAGGCTGAGGAAGAAATGCCACTTCATATTCCCACTAGGCTGAGGAAGAAATGCCATTTGACAGTTTTAAAAAAGTCATGGTGGCGCTACAACAGGCCAAGTCGTGTCACACTGCACACACACACACACACACACACACACACACACACACACACACACTTTTTCTAGTTGTAACTACCACCTTTTGCTCAGGTGAGTCAGAGTAGCCAGTGTGTGGTAGCATTCATGTTGTAACCCTTTTATTACAACATGAGCCAGTGCGAGTTGCCCCATATTATTTTGTTGTTAAAAGACACTTTTCATTTAGGTTTGAAATCCTTTCAATTCATGTGAACTTGTACGTGACAAAAAGAGCCTATAAAGGGCCAGTAATAAAACAAACTTCACTTGCCATCTATGTTGCAATACTTTACCACGTACCCCTAGACCTACAGTATATGGGTTGTAATACATTACCACGTACCCCTAGACCTACAGTATATGGGTTGTAATACATTACCACGTACCCCTAGACCTACAGTATATGGGTTGTAATACATTTCCGTCTCGTGCTTCCATTCCTACGAAACAACTGACCAACCCAGAGGACAATAGACACCCCTGGCCCTTTGTGTCCCTAACACTGGCCTCTGTCTGTCCGCTGTTGTCTTTCTATCTGGCCACAGAACAGAATGCCCACCCCCCTTTTGGCCTCTGGTTCATTCGTATTCCACTTTCTTTCCTTCTGCCTTTCATACTTTTATTTTTCTCACCCTTTTGCATCTTCCCACTCTCTTTCTTGTCTTCCTTCATGCCCTTTGTTCTGTGATCATTACCCTATCTTCCTCTCTCCTCCTCCTCTGGTTCTGTGAGGTCGGGCTGTGTATGTAGTCGACTTGACGGTCAGCCACCTGGAGCTGAACTGTGGCTTGACCCTGCTTTGACCAGCCATCTCTCTCTCTTCCCTCTATCTCTATTCTATTGACCCTCCAAAAAAATGCCATTATGTAATCACTGAATTTTCCGCGGTAATCAGCCAAAATGTCACAGATTATGCAGGGTTAAAACCTTTTTTTCAAAAATGCTGCATAATCGCATATTTCTGTGCAAACTTCATGCCTATTTTGCAATAAAACCCAGCATATTTCAAATCAAGGATTTTAGCTTGCATAATCAAAGATTTTGATTTTAGCCTGCATAATCAAGGATTTTGATTTTACTGTATATAGAATGAAGTACCGTAATGTGTGTAGACAAAGCTGTAACACCACGATCTTTTTCCATTATACCGTATTGCGCCGAATCTAGCATTTAGAGTTTTCCTCTTTGTACATGAAGTAGGTCATATATAATAATAATAATAATAATAATAAATTATTATTATTATAATAAATGTAATTTATAACACACGTTACAGTGTGTTTTACAGAATATGGAACAAACATCAATCGCATGCAGTGCAAAAACTTTGTATTCGCGTTCTTTCTTTCTTTCTTTCTTTCCTTGCTTTGCTTTGTTTCTAAGGAAGACGTGAACTCTCGCTCTGCAGGAAGTGAGTGGGAGAATGAGAGATGGAATGATTAAAAAATAAAGAGAGTGGAAAGAGAGAGACCGTGCATGTTTATAAATACATTCATGCTCTGTCTCCACCCAGAGAGAGAGCCAGAGACTTGTGGGCAGAGAGGGATGAGGGCCACGGGCAGAGTTGTTTTAAGAAACCTGCTCAAAATGTAACATAATCTGTCTGTTGCATCATATTATACATACAACCAGTGGTGGCAAAAGTATTCAAATGTTTTACGTAAGTAAAAGTGTTAATACTGCAATATAGACAATAAGTAAAAGTCCGGAATTCAAAATGTACTTATATTACCAAAAGTAAAAGTACTCATTGTGAGCTTGTAGTTATATAGGGCTGAAGTGGTTACTGTATCTTTTTGTTATCTGTAACAATCTACAAAGTAATATTTGCCTCTGAGTCTGATGTGTAGTGGAGTGGATTAGTGGAAGTAATGTACAAATACCTCAAAATCGTACTTATGTACAGTACATGTAAGTACATAAGTTAATGTACTTAGTAACTTTCCACCACTACGTACAATCTAACTACCGTAGCTTAGCGACAACAAGAGGGCCCAGAAAAGAAGACGGATCAAATAAATTGAGGAAGAAACAAGGAAAATAATAATACAGTAAGATAAAGATGAGAAAGAGAGAGTGAGAGATTCCTTGATATGTGACACCTGGTGAAGCACTTGACTCCTGACCCTGTGAACATGCCATGTTCTTTTATTTTTTGTTTTTGTTGCTTTGATCTGTGACTGAACACACACACACACACACACACGCACACGCACGCACGCACGCACGCACGCACGCATAGGCACACACATGCACACAATATGTACATCCCATGTCCATAAGGAGGTTCAGGCTGGATCCAGTGACAGTGAGGGCCGTGGTGGTGGGGGGGGGGGGGGGGATGGCTGTGTGTCAAAGGTGAAGCCACACAGAGGTCAACTGGAAAAGGATACTGCCTTGACACACCACATCTTTGTCTGTCTGTGCGTACTTCTGTACGTGTGTACATCTGTAATCCACGTAACTCGAGAACCGTTCGGTCCACCGACTTCAAATTCGACACACGCGTTCCACACCCCCGCAGGGAGTGCAGTGCCCGGTGTCGAGTCGGTCAGACCCATGGTTGTCCAGAACCACCCAAAAGGCCTCTGCCCGGGCTCTGGACAGGGACCCTGCCCTGCTCCGTATATGGAGCTGGCTTGTTCTGACATCACTAACACACTACTTTGGCATGCCTGACACAGAACTCCATATACAGGAATAAAGGGACACAGAGAGACAGATACAGAAATCATAAAAGGGACACATACAGATGGAATGAACAGGTACTCTGACACGGTATACAACGGGTATTGCATAGGTGTGGATCTCCAACTTCCATCGTTACCGACTCGGTGCTCTACAGCCGGGCACCGGTCTAGTATACTCAATTTATTGAAAAGAAATAGACAACCGAAATAGACATGTAATGCAATGTACCGGTACAACGATATGTATGAAATGCCTAGTGAAGAGATTTAACTCATGGGAAAATGTTTTACTTTACTGGGCATACAATTACATTTCAAAATGCTGTAACACTAGTATTTGTTTTTCTTTTTGAAAGACGAGGCTAACTTAATAGGGCCATAGGCTAACCAATGCAGGAAGGCAGACTAGACTAGACTAGCACCATCAATGTAATCAGTGACCCACATAAAACACACACACACACACACACACACGCGCACACACACACACACACACACACACACACACACACACACACACACACACACACACACACACACACACACACACACACACACACACACACACACACACACACACACACACACACACACACACGTCACACACACGTCACACGCATACACACCCTTGCAACAATGCATCTCCTGCATTGTTTTCAGCCTGGAAATTGCCCTAGAAACCTGAACAAAGGGGGCAATTAGAAGTCCATATATCATGATTTGTTTAGGGTAGAATCATGTGTGGTCTGGCATATGTATGGCAGCCTCCCATTCTCTCTCTGCTTCAGGTCAGGGACCAGTGTGTGCATACAGTACATTGATAATAAAGTCAGATTAGCAGTAGCTAAACTGCGTAATTTGAATGTAGTTTAGATTGATTGATTGATTGAATGATTGCTTTATTACTAAGCACAGGAAGGTTCCCAGTTAGATCCCGGACTCTCCCAGAGTTAGTGTCGAAGTGTCCTTGAGCAATTACCATTGCTCCCGATGTGCAGGTTGGTGCCTTGCATGCTTTCATCTGCCATCGGTGTGTGAATGGGTTAATTCACATTGACAGAATGTCATTGAATTCGGGATATTCTTTGACAAAGAATAATTTGTTCGTCCTCCTCCAAAAGATCTATCAAATTACATGTAGTTACATTATTGAAAGATTATTGCAATTCTATAATGAATCTTAATTAATTAATCTTCTCCACAGCTCTATGGGTGGCTTATATACATACAGGGAATTACATGAATACCCAAATACTACTAAATAAGTCAAAATGTATGTCAGCCATCCTACACACACACACACACACACACACACACACACACACACACACACACACACACACACACACACACACACCATGCACATAATGCACCAAACATTACTAATAATTGGTGTTTCTGTTAGTCACATTTGCAAAGAAACAACATGTCAGAACAACATGTTGAATTACAAAGACATTAGCCACTTAAACACCACATACCATAAAGTACAGTGGATCGTGGTACAATTAAATGATGCGTATGAAGGTATACCTCAGGGTTCTATGTGAGTGAACCAACAATCTACATTAAATAAATTATCTTAGCTGGAAACAGCCAGTGGTCGAAAGTAACTAAAGTACATTTACTTATGTACTGTACGTACAATATTGGGGTATTTGTACTTTACTTGAGTATTTCCCATTTACAATACTTTTACTTCTACTCCTCTACATCTCAGTTCCAAATATTGTACTTTTACTATTTGAAAACTTTAGTTACTAGTTATTTTGTAGATTTTGATTATTATTACAAAACATTTACCCTAACTACTTCAGCCCTATATACATTTCGGCCATTTGAAAATAGCCGGTAGATCGTCTATATTCAAAAGATGAATTGTTTTACATTTGAAAACGTATAGAGATGACTTCCGAAACCCGGTAGGCAACTTGGAGCAGGTGCGATGGTGACGAGGCATACAACATAGGAGAAAGAAGGGACACCCGCACACCTCCACTTGCTAGCTTCAAGAGCATTTATTTTTATAAGAGAGCAACGTTTCGGTCTTGCGACCTTCCTCAGGCTTCTTGAAAACTTGAATTGGGACATTCTGCATAATGAGTACGTTTTGGTAATTTTAAGTACACTTTGATGCCAATACTTTTGTACTTTTACTCAAGTAAATGTTGAATTCCGGGCATTTACTTGTAACAGGGTATTTCTACAGTGCAGTATTGATACATTTACTTAACTAAGAAAAACATTTCACTACTAGAAAGTTAACAGCCAATCTATATGCTCACAATATGTGACCTTGTAGATGTGTTATTTTCTCAGAAGGTTTTCCCAAAATGGTTGTTGGTGGTGTATTGCTAGAGCTGTAGTGACACTTATCACTGTCTCTCACTCTCTCACACATTCTCTCTTTTTCCTAAACAAACTTTTTGAGTATATATACTTGCTCACGTGGACAGACAGCCGTGTATGCTCTCCCTTTCTCTGCCAACGCATGACATCACTCAGGGCAGGGTTGTCTTGGTAACTGGCTATTCATCTTAGCGTGCCCTGCCTTTGTTACTGTCACACACACTTACCCTGATGACTCGCTGTGTGCGCGTGCACGTGTGTGTGTGTGTGTGTGTGTGTGTGTGTGTGTGTGTGTGTGTGTGTGTGTGTGTGTGTGTGTGTGAAAGTGTTTCACACAGAGATAATGTGTTTGAGTGAAAGAATGTGTATCTGTGAAAAAGAGGGAAGGAGCTAACGTGATTTAATGCAAGCATTAGTGATTTTAACTTTTGTCAATATACTATTAACCACTTACGCCCTTTTTTAAACTAGGACAGTCTTGCACTACATTTGGTGTGTACGTGTGTATATACGTATTTGTTTATGCCAGGAAAGGGAGTTAAAGGCTTAAAGGGAGAGAATCAATCTGAGTCAGGTGGAAAGGCAGAAAGACAGGCTTTGCTTGGAAAGGATGAGAGAGTACTCCTCCGCATCGACACAATAGGCCTACCTACTGTTTATACAGAGCAGATATGAACTTTAAATACATTTAGAAAATGTATTACAAGGTTTATTACACATTTCTTCATTCTATTTTAATTGTGTATTTATTTGGCAGTGTAAATATTATGTCAATAAATAGTCTGTTGGTTAGCCCATGCAGTTAAGTGTACACCTCATCAGTCTATAGGCTAATTAAGCCTCCACATGTTATCACTAAGCACTCAACTCATGGTGTCGACCGCTTAATGGAAAATAATTGACTATGCACACACAGGCACACATTATTGACAGGGGTGTCTTTTGGGTCATCAGGGGTGTTGTGTTCACATTTAACCTCAAATTCAGTTGTTCTATGCATATTTATTGTCCAAAACTCTGAAACTCTTTTAGTAGACTAATCAGATTTTATCGTAGCCCGTCCATCTACATGTTTTGACTAAAAAAGGAAGTCATATCATACCTGAAGAAGACGAAACATTGTTCTAATAAATTATAGAGCTGTAGAACAGTGTGCAGACTTCCTTTCGTAAGTCCTGTATGTATGTTTTTGTTCAGCACCTGGATAAGTTTGTATAGATGTGCGTGCTTCCCTCTGGACTCTACATGTGACATATCATTTTTAGATTAGCCTTTTATTGTATGCAACACGCCAATGTAACGTGTGATCTGCGTTGTGTTGTGGAATAATGAAGTTCCGGACGACTTCTCTCTTTGTTGACAGTTTAATCTGGTAAATACACAGACGTATCTGGTCAGTTTCTGTCTGTGTAACACACCCAATCCTCAGCACGTCATGGTGGGCATGTCTCATGTTAGACTGACACGACTCAATAAACATACAATACAGATTTCAAGGAAATAACAACACAATGTACCTGGTAAATACACAGACGTATCTGGTCAGTTTCTGTCTGTGTAACACACCCAATCCTCAGCACGTCATGGTGGGCATGTCTCATGTTAGACTGACACGACTCAATAAACATACAATACAGATTTCAAGAAAATAACAACACAATGTACCTGGTAAATACACAGACGTATCTGGTCAGTTTCTGTCTGTGTAACACACCCAATCCTCAGCACGTCTATAACAGAATTAACAATGTGACCAAGAGCATGTTTTTATAAAGAGTTTACAGTTTAGTATGTCAAAATAATGAATTGCAAACATGTACAAAACATCACCACTTCATGTTGGTACATTTAGCATGTTTAGAACAACTAGTATTCATCACAGTATCACAGTAAACATACAGACTCTTGTTGAAAATATAGTGTGCTGAGGAACACATCTTACCATGGGCATGTCTCATGTTAGACTGACACCACTCTAAACGTGGACACCAGTGTTATTCAATGAGGTGCCGCCCACTAACCAATAAGAAATGTCATTACTGATGGAGCAAGTGGAACCCACTAAACTCTGTTACACCAACACCATTCCATTTATTAACCACTTTCAATGTGGCATCCATATTTTTGGAAGGCGAACATTCAAATAAATACTGAAAATAGTTTATATACAAGCTTGTAGATCCACAATTTTTCCTATTTTAGAAACTTTTTTTTTTTTTTTGCCATCCCCTATTTCTTTCGGAAATTAGTCACAATTACACCTCTGATTATAGACTTAATTAATTAATTACGTTAATTAATTAAAGAGCTACAAGTAGCTATACGGTGTATATGAAGCAAATATATCCTACAACAAATGTCACATGCCAGCAGAAATATGCCTGTCTCAACTGATTTTTATTCAAATAAAATTAAAATAAATAAAAAAGGGGCTTTGTTCAGGAAACTGTTATAATGACATTTGATGGTCAATGTTACAGATATCTTAACTGTAAAAAGCCACATTTCCAAGGCCAGACGTAATGAACAAAAACATTGTGATTAATGATTAAGTTAACAAAATGAGGCTTCATTCTTCACAAAATGTGAAGAGAACATATAATAATGAACAGATTGTCACAGGTGAGTAAATGAGTGGTAAATACTCAGCTGACATCAGGCCATATAGGCTACCATGGGGAGGTTTTAGAACAAGAGCATGCAGGCACACTGCGGTAGGTTAGACCAGTGGCTCTCCAAAGTGCAGTCCCATGCAGCAAAATTATCAATATTATTATTATCAATATCATCACAATCCTTTTCACCACTTTATCCATTTATACATAGGCTATTCAAAACAGCAGATCTACAAGCTCCTTTCGCTTTATAGGCTATACATCTGCTATTTAATTTTAATAAAACATTGGGACATTGAATCATTTTGATAATGTTTAAACGTGAATCTTCTCTTCTGGGGGTCCCTGTCAAAACCTTTTCAGATGGGTGTTATTATGGATTCCAGACCATATCAATTTGGGGGTCCTTCTTGTCATGAAGAAGTTTGAGAACCAGCTCGGTTATAGACCATATACAGTTAATAATAATAATTAGGCTACAATAAATGCATTTGCAAAATAGACTTTGTGATTCATTCATTTGTAAAGCATAATTATGCATTCAACTTTAGCGTCCAAAATCAGAGAGCACCCCTTCTTCGCTATCCCTTCCCCCATGGTCTGCCCTGTCACCTTCCTTGCACCCCTCCTCCTCCTCCCTCTGAGAGAGAGAGAGAGAGAGAGAGAGATAGAGAGAGAGAGAGAGAGAGAGAGAGATTGTGTGACTGAACTGAACGAGCAGTACAGTGCAAGACGCACGCGTGGCTCCAGTGATTTACTAAACGGAACCGTTATTTGTTTTGTCAAAGGATTGCGTAGACATTCGCAAATCGATCAATGGAATGGAGGCTATAATATTTCCTTTTTTTGTATCGATAACGTGTTGTTTGTCTTCCAGACAGTAGCCTACTGTATTTGCCTTGTCTACCGGTCAGGCAGGCTACTATTTCTCTGTTTCGGTCGATATACTGGACACGGTGCGGTTTTGTGCGTCCGTGGTCCGTCCGACCGTCGGTCGCATCATTGTGAGCTTGGTTTATTTCTGGAGGAGGACGGAGGGAGGTTGGCTTGGAGTCAATCAGAGTCAGTCTGCACTGTTCTCTGTTCTGTTCTCTGCTCGCCCCCTCCGGGGAACCGAGAGAAAGTGAGACAGAGAAACTGGGACGACCGAGCATTAAGAAGAGAGAATTGTCAGTCACACATATTTCCACTGACTGAGTGGAAGTGGAGGATATATATTATTGAGTGAACCAACGCCGAGGAATACGCTTCTATCCACACGGGACAGACACTGCACTGGCTTGGGTTGCTGCTCGATCCGTCTCGGATCAAGGACAGATTTGGCTACAGAGAGAGAGAGAGAGAGAGAGAGAGAGATAAGCCTCACAGTCACACACACCGCCAGAATCATGTATGTTGCTTTTTTTTTTACAGTCTTTGTATCTATTCAATGCATACTTCTGTTAAACCTAATAGCCTTTATACTCACTAATTTGTGTCGTTTTATCCGACAGTATAAAATTATAACAGCCTGCATCGTCTTGAGCAGCAGGTGACACATAATAGCCTAAGCCTAGCCTACAGTTGGCTACTGGGAAACACTTATCAAGCTTAATTGGTCGCAAACTAATTTATTTGGGCTACTTTGACTTGTCAGAAGGTTTTGTTTGCATGCAATGCGGGACAATTTGCGAGCTGGAATGACCAGAGGCGAGTGCGTGTGTGCGTTGAACGCTGCTATTATGCAGGATAACTTTTGAACCCCAGCAGCAGCGTGTGCGTACGTGCGAAGTGGGTGCATGCGTGTGTGTGTGTGTGTGTGTGTGTGTGCGTGCGTGCGTGTGTGTGAATATGTTGTGACTCATGCAAGGGACTGGAGGTGCGGTACTGCGGTTATGAGTGATTGCTGATTTACATGATGGTCTGATGACTAGTAACCTATGATATTGTTCAGTGTATACTACTGTGCACGAACAAGCACGCACATTCAGTCAGTGTCTCCATCTCCTAGTCATGCTGTGTCACATGCAAGGCAGCACTTTGTATCGGAGCCATTCTTTTTTTGAATATTGAAATATTTAGGAAAACGATACATACTGGCAGCTAGACAAACACGGGATATTATTCATATGATTAATTGAGTGTTAGAGAATGTATGTACTTGGGAGGGGTGTGTGTGTGTGTGCGTGCATGTGTAACGCCCGGGATTCTAACTCAGGCCTCCCGTGTGAAAGTCCAACATCTTAACCACTAGACCAAAGGGATATCCTGACCAGGGGAGATATTAGACTTTTTGAGACCATCAGGCAGAGGCTCTGAGCCACTCTGCTACACTCACCTCCCTTTTAACCTCCGGGGAAACCCGATCCGGGTCACTGCACCAATGTAACGCCCGGGGTTCGAACTCGGGCCTCCCGCGTCCAACATCTTAACCACTAGACCAAAGGGATATCCCTCTGGACCGGGGGAGATATTAGACTTTTAAGGCCATCAGGCAGAGGCTCTGAGCGCACACACGTGCGTGCGCGTGCGTATACTGCGTGCCTATACTGTGTGCATATTGTGATTTTTGATTGAGTACAAAAAAATCACACCCGTGTGAACTGAGTGGTGCAAGTCACCCCCCCCCCCCCTCTCTCTCTCTCTCATTAGCAGGCAACAGTGCAGCACTCTCTATCTCTGTTTCTGGCACAACAGCGCACAACAGCGTCCCTACTGGTACTAATAGTCATACTCGTGCCACACGGACACATTGGTGAACACATAGGTGAACACGGACATTGCTGTTCCTTGGAGTGGTTGCCACTCAAAAAGGACACCAATGGAAACAAGCCATAGGCTTGGTTGGGTTTAAAATCCTCTTAGCAGACCTTGTATCAAACTGTACTTTTCCTTTCGCCTTTTTTTGTTGTTGCAAACTGCTAAAATAAAGTATTCAATCCATCATCCAATCAATCAAACCAATCAGACGTATGTTAGCTTGATATATCACCTGTTGTTTGTCAAACTGTGTAATGTTTTAATAACTGCACATTTTAAAATAATATAATTGATTGATTGATTTAGCTGTGTTTACTGTGTACGTCTAGTACTGACAAAGCACTACTAGACAGTAGAGGCAATCTCTCTCTCTCTCTCATCTCAGTGTTGACTTTATAGGTCCAACTGTGAAAGGAAATATGGAATAGTGTACTCTGTCTATATATATATCGGATTGTATATTGGCTTTTTTTAGTTTTACACAGAGATACAGCATTCTGTTTGGGGATAGTGTGGGATAAACTGGCTATTCATTCTTAATATACAATCGCCGTCCCTCTACTTCTACTAGGATCATGGGATTGCACTTTATTAGTTCCCCAGGGGGAGAAAACAGGCCATCCTTTTTTGTTTGGGGGGGGGGGGGGGGCAGTGTTGTTTTCATAGCCGACTAAGGAATGCAATATTTGAGCATCCGGATGCATGGTTGGTTTTACAAATTGCAATCACATTATACCGCAGAAAGCAACAGTCTACAAGTAATTTTCAATGACAGAAGCCTCTGACATGAACCGATTAGTGATTAAAGCTACGGCGCTATTTAACTTTTTACCAGTGGCTTGAAAAGCACTGTTCTATGAATACCCATGAAAACTTTGACATGCTAGTCATACTGACACCCGCTGACTGAGTTCTAATTGGCTGCCTTTCTACGCAACCCATAGAGGGGGACGCAACCAGACACTTTCAATGCCATAGTCTAAACGGTCACGCAAGCAGCGAAGTAGAGCATCCCCATTTTTACTACTCAGTTTTGCACCAGTAAGGGGAGGGCAGAGGCCTGTCCAAATCCATTTCTGGCCTGGCCAAAATCCATACAATGAGAAAAAAGAGAGGACAAAAACAAGACCTGAGAACTATTAGTGGACAGCTGATTGGCCGTTGCGGTAGAGCGTGCATGCCTTTCAGCCTTTGTATCCTACTCATCTGGCAGGTATATCTCTTTGAAAACCTTTAGTGCTACGATTGTGCGCGCGGAGACAATTAACACATCTTGCCTGAAGAAGGCCGAAAGGCCGAAACGTTGCTACTAAATAAAATAAACTTCTTGAACCAGCAAGTGGCGGTGTGCGGGTCTCTCCTCCTTCCTTAAAACGTTTGCTGTTCTGCCAGGACCTATACACACACCTCCTATAAAATTGAACCGGGTGTGCGGAAGTCATCCCTCGGAGATATAAGTCAGCCACTGGTAATTAACTGATAATTGATCGGTTCTTGTTTTTTAGTGAATATAATGTTACTTTGACCAATCTGTATGGCAGAGTATGTTGAATCTGTTAATACAATATTACTTTCTACAATTGTGGTTGCAATTGTTCTAGCCAATTTAGTTGGTATGCCAATGAATTCCTGCCAGCGAGGAGCCCCCACCGGGAAGATGTAGAGCCCCTGTTCTACTCCTCCCACCCAACACTCCCTGCTGACAGGTGCCGTCAAATGAGTACTATAGACGAATAACAGTCTAAGTCCACACTCATTATCCATAATGTTAATGTATTAATGATGGATAAGGGGTCAGGACAACTAGGCCTTTTCTTGGAGGGGTCAGAATACATTTTGGACTTGGACTGTTATTCATCTATAGTACTCATTAATATCACCCCAAAAATCCAGTTCTATTGGTCAGTTTTTATGAAATAGTTTAGTTTTTTTGGTTTTATGTTTTTCTTGTTTCGTTCTGATTTTGGTCTCGGCCGGGTGACAAAATGACATTAGTTCACACAACCTGCTCCCTCCACCTGACTGTGGGAAAACAGTTCCCAACACTAGCGCATACACACGCACGCACGCCCACACACACACACACACACACACACATACACGCACGCACGCACGCACGCACGCACGCACGCACGCACGCACGCACGCACGCACGAGCACGCGCAGCGCGACATGAACAGTAGCTGCATTGTGCCAGTGAGGGCTAACTAGATCAATGCAGGGCTGTCAGAAGACCTAATTCAGCTAATGATCACGTCAACATGGACAGTCTATATGAAATGGATAGGCAGAGTGGGAGGAGATTTCTCAACCATCTACTTATCCATTTTTTTGTTCAGGATTTCACCCATTCAGGCGTAAAGAATTGCTTTTTCAGTTGACGTCTGTGCCCAAGACAAACTCTATTCTGTTCTGTAATTATGTTCTGTTATATGTTTTCTAGGGCTGACCCAAAAAAATGCAATATTCAAAACTTCGTTGGATGGCACAAAATTAGAACATGGGGGGGGGGGGGGGGGGGATCAAGTTTTATATTTAAAATATATATTTATCTTTTTTAGCTGATCTACAGTACAAGCCCACAATGCATTGCAGCATGACATGTTGAGAGATTGTAAATCTGCTACCCTTCAGAGCCATGATTCATCAAACCTGACTCATTATTTAATGCTTTTACTTTTACTTCTGGTACTTTAAGTACATTTAGACCTGAGGTCGATTCTACAAATATCTTCTAATCATGACAGTTTTCTGAAAAACGTATGTTTCTATGTCAGTGGTTCTCAAACTATTTCATGTGAAGGACTCCCACAAGCAAAGATTTGAGTTAAAAACGTTCGCTCTGAAAGAATATATATTCAAAGATTTTCATGATTAAAAAAAAATAGATCTTGAGCTTGTAGACTTTTACTTGTAACAGAGTATTTCTATATTGCAGTATTGACACTTTTACTTAAGTAAAACATGTGAGTACTTTTTCCACCACTGCTGTTCAGATGAGATTTGCACGCTGTGATGATGATGTGTTCACTTCACAGCTGGGTGAGCAGTGGGCAGCATTAATTGCCTTGTGAAAGAAAAGCTGTCACATGCAACTGAACCACCCATAGAATTACATACAAACTAGAGAGTGGACAGCCCCGGACCCCACTATTCATTTCAATGGAAGTTGCTCACTGGCATTTGAAGGACTCGGAAGAATACTCTACTTTCACGTCTTCTCGATTTGGGCACCAAAATGCGGAAGTGCTATCTCGCCTGAACGCACCTGAATCGATTCATGAACGAGCACTCTGTGTTAAACCACAGCTGCACGCTCCGTGCATCTAGCGCGAGCAAAACCGCCCGCCTGCGGTTCCAGCTTTGGCCAGTAGGGTTGGGCGACTTCAGCGTTCACCAGCCGCTATGGGGGCTTGGAGTTGGAACCACCAGTGGTGTGAGGTCTGTGGAAACCAGTAACCACAGCCTTCCCTGTCGTAACGTCTCGGCTCCAGCTGAGCCCTTTTAGGTAGGAGACCTGTTGTCCACCTGAGCTGTGGGCTATTTGAAACAGATGGGAATGAACCCAAGTAAGAAATCTGTGTAGGTCATTGCACTAGTCCAGAGGAACCATTTTGTGTTTACTGATGTTAGTGCGTGCGTGCGTGCGTGCGTGCGTTTGTGCGTGCATGCGTGCATGTGTCCAGGTTCTTAAATGGTTTTAGAGAGATGCAAATCACACGTCAAGTACACGAATGTTTGTGTGTGTACTGTTGCATTTGTGTTCATCCTCCAAGGATGTGTGTGTTTGTGCACGTGCATGGGTGCGTGCATGTGTGTGTGCGTGCGTGCTTGCGTGTGTGCGTGCACGCCACTACATAAAGCAGCTCTCTGGCCTGGCAGTGGAGGCCTGACATTCTGTAATCAGTATGCAGTCTGCTTCATAGACTGCCTTGGGCCCCTCTTTTCACACGCACACGCACACGCACACGCACACGCACACACACACACACACACACACACACACCTTCTGCTCTGAAGTTAATGACTTCCCCTTGTTGACTGGACTTCCTGTAAGAAATGGACAGCCAATTAGCACACACACACGCATGGACGCACCCCCCCCCCCCCCACACACACACACACACACACACACACACACACACACACACACTCCGCACACACACGCACGCACACACACACACACACACACACACACACACACACACACACACACACACACACACACACACACACACTCTACAAGTGCACAAATTATATAATAACAAGTGTACACAGTCAGTACAGTACATGCACAGACTTGCATGCACTACTACAGCAATTACACAAATATATATATGTATATATGCACACTGCACACATGAAAACATGCATAGCAGTCCTGACTATTAATTACAAAAAGAGTTGATGAGACTCTTGACTTTAGTAGATAGTGGTTAGAACGAAGCCAGTAGTAAGTACACACTATACACTTATACTGACTAGGGATGTCGACTGGTAACCGGATAGCCGGTTAGCCGACCGTCAAGAAATATCAGAATATTCTTATGGTTAATTTGCATAATAATGAATGCGTGTTCTGATCTTAAATCCCTTTATTTTAGATTGTGTTTTTAGTAATAGTAGAACATTACAGAAACTTTAGTTGTCACTGTACAATGTGTGCGTGCGTGTGTGCGTGCGTGCGTGCGTGAGTGTGCATGTGTTGCATATACTGTATGATTATTGCAGTAGCAAGTCTGTTATTAGAGAGCAGCAGCTGCACTGGATGACTCACTCACTACAGGCCACTGCTAGGACACACACACACACACACACACACACACACACACACACACACACACACACACACACACACACACACACACACACAGTACATACGCAGATCCGCTCCAACCAACCCATAAATCTAGAGAGAACATACTGTAGACCTTTCCTGACCTTGCATTCTGCATTCTCTCTCTGTGTGTATGTTGGGATGAAATCTGGTCTAAAAGTTAAAATCACTGCTTCCCAAAACACTGGGTTTTATGTTTCCTACATTTTGTTTTTAATAATTTATATTTCAAAACAAAACAAAAAAATTCATGAATTATAAACAAATTCAGTGATTCTTTTCAGTAATTTCGTTAAGAAAGAAAAATCTAACAAATTCCATATATTACAAAACAAATGTTTAAGAAGTAAGTAGTGAAAATAGCCGATCTACAAGCTTGCAATGGGGCGCGACGCGTTGTGCTGCTTGTAGAGCGCCTATTTTCGGGGGTAAACGTCTAATCTCACAAAAAGCCTCAGCAGAACAAAGTGCAGCAGAGTTTAGCAGCTGCACAGATTATTAATCATCGCAGATATCTAAAGTCGCACGGAGCGGGACCTCAACAACCACACGACGACACCACAAACACATGTCACGATTGGTCAGATTCAGGATTCATGGTGGTCAAAATGGAAAAACTGACAAAATGCTTTGTTTATTTTGTGCACTTCTTTGTCACAATTACAAATTTTAAGATTAATGGATAATGAGTGCGGACTTAGTTAACATTATTTCCCTCATATGTAGTTCAGTAGGAGTAAAGTATACAACGGTTGTCGTCAGTTGTCATCAACGGTTAAGTAGATTGAGGAAGTGCCATGATGTATGGCAGATATTTATCTTGTCAATGCCTCCCACTCGTGGCTACCACACATCTAGCACCTACTCATTAAACCATCTATTTATGGGAGAGAGAGACAGAGAGAGAGAGAGAGAGGGGGGGGGGGATACTGTAGGATGGTTTTGCTGCTAAGGAGGAAATGAGAGGCTCTTATTTCATTGGGTGCCACAAATGAATGTGTTTGTTTTTGTCAAAGCAATATACCAGCGTTGATATTTCTATGAGAGAGAATGTCACGTCAAACTACACCGAGAAATAAAACCATCGGTTGAGAACAACTGTCAGCTCTATGTATACACAGAGCACGACAAAGTGAGTTTGTTGGCAAATAATGCAGCTGTATACCTTGTTCACTGAGTTGTTATGTTATGGTGACAGTGTAGTGCCCTAGTGTATTCAAGACCACACAAACCCTATAGCATCCCCATTTTGGGGCAAACATTTGGCAAAAAATAGAGGATATGCGCCTGCTGTGACATCATAATCATACCCGGAAGTAATGCGGGAACACCTACTGAGTGGCAAAAAAACCTACTTTCTGGCCTTGACAGCACATACTGTACATCCAAACAGAAAATATATACTCATATATATATACTCTTATAAGTGGTTAATTCATAATGTATTTGCGTGTATGTGTGCGCGCGTGCAAACATTTGTCCCCAAAGTCCTTTAATTCCTGAAGGGAACATAAAGACCACTGTATGTTGTTGCTGCTGTTTTTCTGCACTACGTGACGGTGTGTGTGTGTGTGTGTGTGTGTGTGTGTGTGTGGTGTTATAGAATAGTACACCCTGTACTTAAAGCACCACACTGGTGGTCTGGCATGTTTAGTCCACTAACGGTGACTCAATTACTGCTGACCCTTTTCAAAAGCATACCGTGGTTTGTTTGACTTTTAAGAACGCTGTTGGATTCATTTCAGTAACAAGTATGATCTATGAATTTTAGAAATCCCAGTTATGGGATTAATGTGTGCACAACTGCACATAAATGTGAGGGGTCATAGAAATAACTTCAGTCAGGCATACTGTAAAGAAGTCAGTTGTGTAGTAGAGTTTCAAAATCTGTGATAAGATTTTATTTTGTTATGATTTTATTTGTATTTCTTTGGGGCTTTTTCTGCCTTTACCGACAGGCTGAAAGTATACTGACAGGAAACAGGGAGAGATATGGGGGGGGGGCAGACAGGCAGCAAAGGTCGTCAGCCTGGCTCAGCAGCCGTCCGGCCTCAAACATTAATTTCTAACCCTAAACCAGAAAACAAGTAAAAAAGAGAAAAGGCTGCACACTCGTAGCCACGATGCTGTATGTTTATTATTAACCAACGTTTCGGCCTTCTTCAGGGAATACAGGAAATAACCCTAAACCAGACCCAGAAAGGGTCAAGTCTATTTTCTGATTCTATCACCTACATTACAACAAGAGCTAAAAGTATATTTTAATGAGTCCATGTCCCTGCTGGGTGAGAAGGAGACACTATATTTATCATTTAAGCCCCACACTAAAGTAGCTGAAGGACCGTGGCTGTTACCGCCTGCTAGTTTTATGTGAGGGTTGGTGCGATTCTGTGTTCCTTAATGGAGGGTGCCGGAGTTTTTATGTATTCACTTTTGACACTTGCTTTGGCAGTTTTCTCATATAAAGCTCTGTTGAATTGTGTGTTTGCGTGTGTATGTGCAGCTGCTTGCTAACATGCCAGTTGACTAGTGGACATTGCCATGGCTTGACTCTCACATGACAAAAGTAGTAACTTGATTACACTCGGCAACCTCTACTCTATACTGCTTTAGGCTGCTTATTGAAATAACAATATTGTTGCTGTTAGAAGCAAAACAACCATATTGCTGTCATAACCAACAATAACTCAAAAACTCAATATCAGTACAAAGTGTGTACTGTAGCCATGCATGAAAGAGGCATTGTAGTTAGTTATTTGATCAAGGTCCAATCAGCTCACAGATCTTAACCCATTTAGACCTGGCCCGATAAAAAAAAAAAGGCTTCTAAAACATGACAGTTTTCAGTTTCTATGTCAACCTCAAACCTCTTCATGTCAAGGACCCCCAGAATTATATGTATTTGGCTGCCAACCCCATCTGAAAATATGTTGTTTCAGGCACCCCCCAGAAGCAAAGATTTGAGTTAAAGCTAACGGCTAATGTATAGCATAATTCTTTTTTTTTTTTAACACTTTATTTTGATTTTTATTGTTGAATAAATGAAAAAACATATGTGTACATTTTGTTGTATCCGACATGTAAATATCCCCCCCTCCCCCCAAATCAAGGTCAGAACAAGACAAATAAAACAAAGACAGACAGTACAAGACAGTAAAAGTAATTAGTAAACTAGTTTTGAAAGTACTAATGAACAAAAAATAAAATTAAAATAAAATAATAATAATAAAATAAATAGTATTTTCCATCAGGGTATGGTATCTAGGTTACATACATTGTATCCATCTTTCAGTTTAGATAGTAAGTTGCTCTGTATCCAACTGTCTACTTACTGAGGGCCTCTAACCAGAGGTCGGACAATGTCAGGTTTGGTATGAGGTAGTATAGCATAATTCTTAAAACACCAAAAGGGGTTGGTTTGACAAGAGCCAGTAGCCACCATCATAGTCATGATTATGAACAATGATTATGAACTGGCTGCCTGCCACACTGGACAGATTGCAATAGCAAAACAGATGATGCAATTGCCATGGCTCGTCACACACTATATAAAGCTCTCACACTGGAATTGAGGAACAGCTGTGTGAGAGAATGCCGTTTGTGGACTATACAGCTCGGCAAGAGTCTGCCTTCACCACCACAGCAGTTTCCTGCCAAGCTTGACACACAAAAGAATGGTACATGGTGCATTTATATAGAGCCTTTATCCAAGGCCCTTTACATAGATTGTGCATTACATTCACCTATTCACACACACATTCACACACCAATGGTGGAGGTAACCATGCAATGCACCAACCTGCACATCGGGAGCAATTAGGGGTTCAGTGTCTTGCTCAAGGAGACTTCGACACTAACTCTGGGGGAGCGTGCAGGATCGAACTGGTTCCCAAGCAGCCGCTCTACCCCTGAGCCACTGCTGTCCCGGCAAAGCTCAGAGATCTCGTCATATACTGGCTACTGAGTCCTGACGGGCTGCATTATGTCATGTCATGTCTCACCCTCTGACCCTTAAAGGAGAATTTCAGACCAGTGCTTTTCTTACCCTAATCTGATATTATTATATCCATTAACCAGTGAGAGTAGAGGCGAGAAAGAAAAACCCTCAACCTCCATGTCTAGCGCGCCGCAGACTCCCATTGGCTTAGGCAGCGTTTCAGAGTATACTATTGGCTTAGGGGCAGCCAATCATGACTTGGTCGAGTAGGCCAGGCTTCACCTTGAAACCGTTTGGTTTCATTTTTTACGGTCTCAAGACTTCCATTATTGTTAATGTTAAGAAGTCTAAACAATTAGAGAGTGTAAAATAATTGTCATTATGATCGTTTGCCTGCTATCTCTCCTATAGTACAACATCAATACAGTATGGAATTGTGGAAAGAAAAACATCCAACAATAACAACATATTCTTTAGTTTTGGGTCAGAGAGGCTAAATCTCATCAAATGGTGGTCTGAATGAATCATGGGCCTTGAAATGAAAAGGGTTTAAAACCATACTGTATCAAGGCTGTGTGCTGTGACCTCTGACCTCTCCTCCACGCACAGCTCCATATGGTGGGCCTACAGAGACAGATGAGGTCATGAGTTCACTGACACAATGATGTCATGAGAACAACCTCGCTCGCGCTCAACGTTAAAGCCAAGGAGCTTACAGACGGTGCGCTGTACAGGAGGCAGAGGACATTCTCTATATTCTTTGAAATGGCAAAGCATTGGGAGCGTACAGAGAAGAACACCACCCACTCTTTTAACCCGTTTAGAACTGAGACCAGATTCTATATCAGTGGACCCCCAAAATCATATGAAAATATCGTCCGCAGACCCCATCTGAAAATATTTTGTTCCATATGTGTTAAACGAATGGCATCAGACATCTGAATCATGTTACATCATGTCGTGGTGTAATGGCAAAGACCTCTACAGGAGCTATAGTACCCACGCCCTCTCCACCTGTAGCTTAATGTCAAGGTTCAAATGTGGTCTGTGTGTGTAACCCTTCGCCTGTCCTTCTAGCAGCTTATCCTGTGTGAGGGGTTAACCTATTGACACACAATGCCTGGAGTACAACTTCAGCCCAGGCAAGCATGGGCCCTCCCCCTAACCCACCCTCTCCCTGGGCATGGGCCCACCCCCCTAACCCACCCTCTCCCTGGGTATGGGCCCACCCCCTAACCCACCCTCTCCCTGGGTATGGGCCCACCCCCTAACCCACCCTCTCCCTGGGCATGGGTCCACCCCCTAACCCACCCTCTCCCTGGGTATGGGCCCACCCCCTAACCCACCCTCTCCCTGGGCATGGGTCCACCCCCTAACCCACCCTCTCCCTGGGTATGGGCCCACCCCCTAACCCACCCTCTCCCTGGGCATGGGTCCACCCCGTAACACACCCTCTCCCTGGGTATGGGTCCACCCCCTAACCCACCCTCTCCCTGGGTATGGGTCCACCCCGTAACCCACCCTCTCCCTGGGTATGGGTCCACCCCCTAACCCACCCTCTCCCTGGGTATGGGTCCACCCCCTAACCCACCCTCTCCCTGGGTATGGGTCCACCCCGTAACCCACCCTCTCCCTGGGTATGGGCACCCGTAACTCTCTAGCCCAGCTGGTGTGTGTGTGTGTGTGTGTGTGTGTGTGTGTGTGTGTGTGTGCGTGCGCGAGTGTGTGTGTGTGTGTGTGTGCGCACTGTAAATATGTCCGGGCCGAAACAAACGACTCACAAAGGCAGTTATAGCGGACCCCCGCAGATAATAATAATAATGCAGCTGGTAATTCATTGATTTAATCAATTTGGGCTTGTTTGACAGTAGTACAGTAGTTCTGGTAATAAACCTGCTTATGTGATTGCTGTAGATTAAATTAAATAGGCTAGCTAGACGTTTAGCTCAATATCAGTCTTAGAACTTTGGCGTGTGTGTGTGTGTGTGTGTGTGTGTGTGTGTGTGTGTGTGTGTGTGTGTGTGTGTGTGTGTGTGTGTGTGTGCGTGTGCGTGTTTGTGTGCGCGTGCGTGTGTGCATACGTGTTACAAGGTTAAATGGGCAAATTCCAAACAAATTGCAAGAATTTTTATGTGTGGACTTTCTTTTTCTGTGCTGAAGCTTTCTGAACTGATTTGAACCCAACCCATATTAAGCAGGCTAATGCTTGTGAGTAGCCTACAATGAGCTAGTGAACTGAGCACTATAGTGACAGTTAAGCTGCTTATTGGCCAGCTGGGGTTTACAGACGCATATACACACACACACACACACACACACACACACACACACACACACACACACACACACACACGGTCATGTGGTGCTAGGACTAGTGTGTTACACGAGTCCAACACAGGAATGTTTTACCAGCACAGTGGCTGCTTGCCAGTCATTTATACAGTAGCTGAGTGGCTCTGGATGTTGATTTGATTGAAGTCACCTGCTGTTTACTAAACCAAATGCAATGTATATACAGTAAAGCAGTGTTTTTCAAATGAGTAAATACTTTTTTTCCCCCTCTATTTTCTTATTTTATTTCAAGATTTTCCTAAATAAAGTCATTAAATGATATGAATAAATTCAAATCGGTTTTTAAGTGTGCTTTCCAGTGGGAACGGTCCATGGCCACCTCATGGTCGATGCCGGGGGCTTTCATGTCACTATATTGTCTGCCAGGTCTTCTTATAGGCCGGCCACTGGGTCTTATCCCCTCTAGGTCAATCCACATGACTTTCTTGTAATTCCATAAATACATTAAAAAAGAAAATAAATTCCATACATACATAAGTAACAAAATAAAAACTTTTAAGAAGTATTGCAAATAGCAGATCTACACTGTGAGCTTGTTGTAGATTGTCTATTTACACTAGATTTTGTCCCGGACATATTTGCGGCACTAAAAAGGTTTGTGAAGTTGGAACCACCGCTGTCAGTCAGGTCACACTATACTCAGCTGACACATATAATTATGGATTAACATTTTATAATTCTATAAAGACAATTATTGTCTGTTCCACGTACTGTAGTATTTCACTCACTTATAAAGTGGTGTGTGGCGTGAGGGTCTTCAGGATTTAAACATTTCACATTGTGATTCAGATCAGACAAAAACTGTTGGGTTATCATTGACAGGAAATACCTGTTATCCAATACCATGCAATGGGGCTTTTACTGAAAGGCCAAAGCATTTTTAAACATAAAGACAGTAGCTAAGATAGATTGACGTCTCACGGATCAGACTGAATTCCTCCTGTCAACGACGAGATGGATTCATAATTCATACTGCAACCTAATGTAAATATCGCTGGTATTCATGCTTATAATCACTATGACACAAGGCCCGATATGGCAGACATGCAGACACACCTCTAGACATACAACAACACACGCACGCATGCACTTACACATATGGAGAGACAATAATAGGCTATAGGCAAGCACGCACGAACACACACACACACACGCGCACGCACGCACACACGCGCACACACACACGCACAAACGCAACACACACATGGAGATACACACATGACATGTTAAGCTGTAAGCACTCAACACATCTCAATGGGAAGAACATAAATTAACAGCATAATGCAGCTGGGTCGGCCTGTGTCTTATCGTAGCTCTGCAGCTGTAGCAGAGGCTGGATGCTCTCACTCTCACACTCTGCTGTCGCAGTGGCCATATCTCTGTTTAATATCCCATTCTGGACAGGAACCCTGGTGTTGTAAGCATTATATTATACATTATAGCAGATCGGTGCCGCGCTATGAGCTATGCTGCTTATGGGGGCATATTTTTTCAAATGGGAGTCCGTGGGCTAATTAGTGTCAATTTGGGGGTCCTTGACGTGATTACGTTTGGGAACCACTGCTCTATTGGGTCTCGAGCTAAAGGTTTAGGGATCCCACCGAGCTAGACAGCCAGAGGGGAATTCAAAGTAATAGTAAGTCAAAAGTCATATCTCAAGTCAAAATCCTGGTCTACCAATGTGCAGTTATACAGTTACAGACAGTGCTGCATGATGCCGTTCTTTATTTTTGTGTTGGATTCGGACTGTGCCAGCCTCTCCAAGTCTCCTAATGAGGCTTTAGGGATTTCACTGTTTATGAAATTCCTTCTCTCTCTACCCAGTACCCACCCCCCTCTCTCTCTACCTAGTACCCACCCCTCTCTCTCTCTACCCAGTACCCACCCCTCTCTCTCTACCCAGTACCCACCCCTCTCTCTCTACCCAGTACCCACCCCTCTCTCTCTCTACCCAGTACCCACCCCTCTCTCTACCCAGTACCCACCCCTCTCGCCCCAGCTGTTGTGTGTATCCCTCTCTCAATATTTCCAAACTAATTTAGTTTTTTGTGTGTGTGTGTGTGTGTGTGTGTGTGTGTGTGTGTGTGTGTGTGTGTGTGTGTGTGTGTGTGTGTGTGTGTGTGTGTGTTGGTTCATGTGTTTGTTGGGTCATGCGTGTGAGTGCTGCACATACAGTGTGCTTGTGCGCGTAACTGTATTGTGTTGAATGTTTGTTGGTTTCCTCCTGGGGCCTTGTTTGTGCTTCATGAAATTCCTGCCATAGTCAGAACCTAGGAGTGATGGAGGAATGTGCAAAGGCAGAGAGACAGCTGAGGCAAAGGAAGAGTGGGACGTGTGGCCTCTGGTGAAATATGGGGTCATCCCTATGTTCCCCAGGTTCTATGTTCACCAGGTTCTATGTTCCCCAGGTTCTATGCTCCCCAGTGTGTGTACAGTATAGACGGACAGCCCTGCTGTTAAAGGTGCTGAACAGTTAATATTAAAAGTTGATCACAGCACTGTGAAAAGAGGAATAAGATACAGGACCAAAAGAAAAACAAACCTGACCTGATAGTGTGGCATGATGGGAATGGAAGGAATGTGTCCCCTGCGCTTAACTGTGTGTGTGTGTGTGTGTGTGTGTGTGTGTGTGTGTGTGTGTGTGTGTGTGTGTGTGTGTGTGTGTGGCCGTGTGTGTGTGGCCGTGTGTGTGTGTGTGCGCGCGCGAGTGCGTGCGTGCATTTGTGTGTGCGCTTGTGAGTGCTTCTGCGCACACACATGTTCTTAGGATTTGTAGCTTGCCTTGAACTTGTAAGGAGGAAAGGGGTTGATGCTGATTGATGACCTGAGGAGTGTAGTAAACTGCAGCTGTAGAGCTCTACCGTTTAAGGGAGTATAATGTGTCATACAGACAGTCCAGCCATGTTTACTCCACTAGCTCTACAAAGACTTCTGCCTTAATATTAACATTAACCTGTTCATGATATATTTTACTACTGTCTAAGTCAATATTTGTTTCCTATAGTTTAAACCAAAGCATTACAATGTCTGACAGAATGTGATGGTGGGACTTCACTTGTGTGCGTGCGAGCGTGCATGCATGCATGCAAAAACCATACAGACACGTGAAAAGGAGATAACCTGTGTGTGTGTGTGTGTGTGTGTGTGTGTGTGTGTGTGTGTGTACGTTTTGCTCTAGATTTATATTGCAGCAACTAATACAGTCCTGTCCTGAGCTTCACAGATTGCAACCGAAGGTCACTGTTAACTATGTAATCGTGCATTTCCCGTCAGTGTGTTGGTTGGTTGGTTGGTCGGGCATGTGGATGGAGATCTCTGATGTCATCAATATTAAGCCCATATATGGAGAATTGGAGATCCCTGATATCATCAATATTGGCCAGCAACTCTACATCTGACCTCAAACCCTTAACCCATATATGGAGCTGACCTGTTCTGACATTCATATGTTGATCCTTCCCCATCCATCCTTCCTCTTCGATGTCTCCCTTTTGACTGATACCTGTCCATTTAAACTCTAGACGGGCCTGCCCCAAAGTTATTAGTGCAGCTTTGCCTGGCATTAGGCCCAGCAGTCTGCTGTCACCCAGGCAGATATGTTGATCTGACCCCCCATTCCAAAGCGCCAGCGCGCACCCAGCAGTCTGCTGTCACCCAGGCCGATGCGTGCACGCTTCTCGCCCTCAGGCGTCTTACTGGTACAATATTGGGCCATCCATCGTTTATGTCAGCAACTCTCTGTGTTGAGTCCAAAACATTCATGGCGGAGGGACGACTCCTTCCTGCCCTTCCACAGCTCTGTGGAATGTGTAAACAAACAGCAGAATGTGTAGTGGAAGAAGTGGACGTCTGGGCGATCAGTTCATATCCTCAGTAGAGCCCCAAACGTCTTCTTCACGGTATTCTTTGTCCCTCTCGAGGGATGGGATGAAACTGTCTCCTGGCATACACTACGATTAATTGGCTTTGCATGAGCTGCAAATTCAGTACCACTTAAAGTAAACCATCTGCATTTTCCATATGTCTTTGCTGCTTGTTGGTGAATCTATAATGTTGCAGTGTCTGCGTGTGGAGAAAGGTATAAACTAAGCTCATATTACATTAGCTGTGCCTGCTTTTAATGTCCGTGGTGGTTTAATGTCCATGGTGGTGTTTAAACTGGTGTCCAACAAGTCATGGCTTTTTCTTTGTCAGCATCACGGTCAAATTTCTTTAGGCTGATGGACATTGTTCTTGTGTGTGTGTGTGTGTGTGCGCGCGTGTGTGCGTGCGTGCGGGTAGTCATGGGTGTTAGGTTGGTGAGATAAAAGCTGTGATCAGTGAATTGAGGACAGCTGCTCTTCTAATCTCCAGAGAATCCCTGCTGTGCTTCACGTACCTCTCCTTCCTCTGTGCAGCTCGATAACCTCTTTTTATTAGTTTCCTGTGAAGAAGAGTTAATGCCTGGCTTTGACATTTCACCCTCACATCATCAGCCCCTGTTTGGGTCTGTAACTCTGAGAGTGTACAAATGTACTATACATTTGTACACTCTCAGAGTTAAATACAATATAAATTGGCATCTCAGAGATATAAATGCCATTGAATGGGGGTCCAACCGGTCCATAGCTTAATGCATGTCAAAACTTTTACGGTTCTAGCAGTGATTCTCAACCCGTTTAATTTCAAGGACCCCCCCAGTTTCACATGCATTAGTCTATGGACCCCCCTTTAATGGCATTTCTATCTCTGGGACCCCAATTTATATTGTAAAATCAATGTTAATTTAACTCTGAGAGAGTACAAATTGAGAGAGTATAAATGGAACCAAGTTCCATGCCACACCATGCCACACCTTTGGTGCCTTGCCACACCTCCACCTCTTCCTTCTGTATTTCCGCATGGAACGAGGTGGGTGTCTTTGTTGTTCTCTGTATAACAAAATAAGCATTGCACTTGTTAAATTATTCATACAGTGTTTGTTCAACTCTGTTTAGAGAGGAGTCCTTGCATTAGGAACTAAGGTGGAGACGTGTCTGTGATTATTCCTTGTCAGGTATGTTACGTAGTCTTATGTGTTGTGTTACTGTCACTTTGCTTCTGTATTTCCGCATGGAACGAGAAAGGAGTCCTTGCATTAGGAACTAACGTGGAGACGTGTCTGTGATTATTCCTTGTCAGAATAAATCGTTGTTTCCAAAGAGAGTTCTGGGTCTGTCTGTCTGTCCATTCAACACAACGCAGAGAGAGACAGACTACACCGGTTACACTAGTATAAAAGACATATCTATAGGCGCTGCCTACACATAATAATTTATGAATATAGCAGCAGAATGACACAGGCATGCACAGACATACCTGTCCTGGACACATCATGCTCACATGCATACCGTTGTAGAGATTGTGTTCGTGCACACATGCTTTGCCAACCAAACCACACATGCACAAATCCATCATGGAAATTACAGTACAGGCCAATGTTTTCTGGCAGTGCTAGTCTCTTAGTGCATTACAGGAATAGCTATTTACCTAAGTAAAAGGTCTGTGTGTTTGTGCGCGTGTGTGCGCGTGTGCAAGTAATTGTCCATATGCAGACCGCATCCATCTTGCCAGCAAGGTGCTAACTAGGTGCAACTTCCCATTGACAGCCCATGCATCCAAACAGAAATGTCCTGTATCTAATTGTATTAAACAAGTCAAACTCACTAACAGCTGTACGGAAAGCTTGAGTTATCCTCTTTCAATCTGTAAAGTTCCACCAGTCAAAAGAGAAACAAGAAGAATAGGGAGAGGTGTGAGTTGTTGTAAATCAGGCGAAGTTGTTTAAATAAATCTACGACGGTGAGAACTATGAGTGGTATATTCACTTGGCTACAGTTCATTTGCCTGCAGGTGTCAATGAAAGTTGTAGCACTTCTAGTTTCGTCATCATTCTTTGAATGGTTGCGAACTTGTTTTGTGCAACATGTTTTAGCCGGCAAGTCTTGGAACTAAAACAAAGATTCTCTCTGTCATGCAAATGATTGGTGTTGTTGCTTGGCGTTAGAAGGTAGAACCTTTCATTCAGGACGGGAACACCTTTCGGTGTTTTAAGCATGGAACAACATATTTTCAGATGGGGGTCGGCGGCCAATTCCGTATAATGTCGGGGGTGTTTGAGAACCACTGATATAGAAACATAGGTTTTTCAGCGTGCGTGCATGCCGGGAACAATTCACAAGGCTCTTTCATTTTTGTCAGTTTCAGAATTAGACCTCAGTGTTTATCTTCATATCCCTATGGCCTTCCTCATAATGATTCACTAAGATATTCCACAGCATTCTGTTCCTTATACACCGCAAAATCACACTCCGGATTTAACTGTGTATGGAGCAAAACAATGGAGAATCGCCCTACATTGTGTGCGTGTGTGTTTGAGTTTGTTTGTGTGTGTGTGTATGTGTGTGCGTGCGTGCGTGCTGCCCGAAACAATACCTTGGTTCGACAGAGAGAGGGAGTGTCAGGAAGATGATGTGATGTCAGCTGAGTAGAGGAAAGGAAGGGAGGGAGGGAGGAGTACCCCTTTTCCTGGCAGACTACACTCCCTCTCCTCTCCTCTCCTCTCCTCTCCCCTCTTTTCTCCTCCTCTCCTCAAGATTGCTTTATTTGTCATTTATATTTCCAACTGCAAGCAGTCGCAGGAAAAACTGAACAAAATGAGTTAAAAGACAGCATAGATTCATAGAAACAGCCTAGATTCATCCTCTCCCCCCTGCTCTCTATTCCTCTCCTCTCTTTTCCTGTCCTGTCCTCTCCTCTCGTTTCCTCTCCCCTCTCCGTCTTAGTGTGTTCGGAATGGGAGAAGGGGGGATCCCGGCTGGACTAAACACTCCATCCAAAAGAAACAACAGTGTTGTCTAGGAGGTCTAGGAGGCACAGAAGAAACACAGAAAGAGCGAGACAGACAGAAGTACACTGAGACATTTGTGAAAGGGAGAAAGGGAGGGAGAGGAAAGACCACAAAGTTTAAACTTGAAAGAAAGACCCCAGTTCCGTTTTCCCAGGATTCAGTGTGTCTACAGGGAAGTCGCGAGCGTGCATTTTTTTCCACGGTCAGTCTGTTCAGTTCCTAACTGCTGGCGCTGGCCAGGCCAAACGAGGAAGCTGTCGTTGTTTGGATTGGGGTGGTGTAGACACTAGAGTCCATACCGAAGACGGAGGAACCCTTTGGCTTGGACTACAACACACACAGCTGTGATGTACAGTGGCTATGGAGGTATCATTCACCCCTCTCACTTCTACCTTTCTGCCTGCAGTGCTCGTTGCTGTTATTAGACCGTTCTTATACTATGGAGGTATCACTCACCCCTCCACTTAATGCCTGCTCGTTGCTGTTATTAGACCGTTCTTACTATGGAGGTATCATTCACCCCTCTCACTTCTACCTTTCTGCCTCCTCATTGCTGTTCTTCTTATTATGTTTGACTACACTCTACTAAGGCAGATATCAATGTTAATTTAACTCTGAGAGTGTACATTTGGTTCAATTTCAGAGTTAAAATTAACAGTGATTTTACTGGTGGCAGGAGTAGTGCTATAGGCAGTGTGTGTGACTGTGTGTGTGTGTGTGTGTGTGTGTGTGTGTGTGTGTGTGTGTGTGTGTGTGTGTGTGTGTGTGTGTGTGAGACTGTGTGTGTGTGTGTGTGTGTGTGTGTGTGTGTGTGTGTGTGTGTGTGTGTGTGTGTGTGTGTGTGTGTGTGTGTGTGTGTGTGTGTGTGTGTGTGAGACTGTGTGAGGTATATTTGTGAACTTATGATCCCTGACTGTAAATTCTTCCATTAAAGTGGACAATAGGTCATGAAATGTATAGGCTATTCCTTGAATAGGTCGACGTTGTTGTTGGCTTTTAGTATTTCTGTTAGTCAGTACTGAAGTATTACTGCTATTAGTCAGTAAAGCCATACAGCTGAAGTAGGCTCTTCCTGGCACTGCCCTGTCGTAGCAGGATGTTACTCCCCTCCCTGTTTCCTCCTAATATAAAGGCTGTTATGAAACAAAGAGCAAGAAAATGTGAAAGAAACAATACTGCGTCGCCTGTATGAAACAGACACACAGGCATGGTGTCTGTATGAAACAGACACACAGGCCTGGTGTCTGTATGAAACAGACACACATAGGCATGGTGTCTGTATGAAACAGACACACAGGCATGGTGTCTGTATGAAACAGACACACAGGCCTGGTGTCTGTATGAAACAGACACACAGGCCTGGTGTCTGTATGAAACAGACACACAGGCATGGTGTCTGAAACAGACACACAGGCCTGGTGTCTGTCTGAAACAGACACACAGGCATGGTGTCTGTATGAAACAGACACACAGGCATTGCCCTCAATTTAGAGATGGGGGATAGGCGGCCAGATACATTTTGGGGGTCCTTGACATGAACAAGTGTTGAGAACCACTGAACAACAACACTTTAGGATTTAGAAGACATTTGTCAAAACGACCTCTGTTTAATGTGAGGTGAGCAAATGCCTCCCTGGATACCTCTGAATGTGTTTGGTTGCCCTGCTTCACCATGAGTTACAGTATATGGGTGCATTATTTGATGATTCATAACTCACTGACTCCCAACAATCCTAATGGCTGTTAAATGCTAATGCTTGGTGTTAAAGGCGTTAAGTCAGATAGTATGCAACGTGTGGGGTTTGTGTGTGTTTGTGCGCGTGCGTGCCTGTTGTTTACCATCCAGGAGGGGTAAGAATCGGGAGTCACCAATCAAATCCAGACATACTGTTCTACTGTACTGCACACACTGTACACAAACACACTTTGATGTGACGTGGACCATACATGGGCAACTGGCGGCCCGAGGGCCACATGCAGCCCCCACCTTCACGCGTTTTGAGCTTGTAGATCGGCTATTTTTGCTACGACAATGTGCAATGTGGCCCCTCTGGAGTGAGTGTGGAACTATAGTGGCCCTCTGGAGTGATTGTGGAACTATAGTGGCCCTCTGGAGTGATTGTGGAAACTATAGTGGCTCTCTGGAGTGAGTGTGGAACTATAGTGGCCCTCTGGAGTGATTGTGGAACTATAGTGGCCCTCTGGAGTGATTGTGGAACTATAGTGGCTCTCTTGAGTGAGTGTGGACCCTCTGGAGTGATTGTGGAACTATAGTGGCCCTCTGGAGTGATTGTGGAACTATAGTGGCCCTCTGGAGTGATTGTGGAACTATAGTGGCCCTCTGGAGTGAGTGTGGAACTATAGTGGCCTTCTGGAGTGAGTGTGGAACTATAGTGGCCCTCTGGAGTGATTGTGGAACTATAGTGGCCCTCTGGAGTGAGTGTGGAACTATAGTGGCCCTCTGGAGTGAGTGTGGAACTATAGTGGCCCTCTGGAGTGATTGTGGAACTATAGTGGCCCTCTGGAGTGATTGTGGAACTATAGTGGCCCTCTGGAGTGATTGTGGAACTATAGTGGCCCTCTGGAGTGATTGTGGAACTATAGTGGCCCTCTGGAGTGATTGTGGAACTATAGTGGCCCTCTGGAGTGAATGTGGAACTATAGTGGCCCTCTGGAGTGAATGTGGAACTATAGTGGCCCTCTGGAGTGAATGTGGAACTATACCCTTTCCATCGTCAAAGTTTCCCACCCCTGATGTGGACTACACATTGCCCAATGCTAAGGACTGGCCCGTATGAGGGAGAAATGTTACTCGACTACCTTTTTTCACTGACGAAAACTGAATAAAAAGGAAATATAAAGTAAAAACTAAATAAAAACTAAGCCATGATGATCAAAACTGAATTACTGACAATTATATCCTCAACAAATATATACTAAAATGTTAGGGAGGGCATAGTGGAGAAGAGATCCAGTAGAACTAAAAGAGAAGTCATTGTATGTTCTGGTTGTGCTCTGAAAATAGCAGATCTACAAGCTGACAATTTGTGTAAAATGTGCCATTACGACGCCATCAAGGCCTGGCAAAAACAAATGTAGATTTAGTCTAAAAGCCTATGAAATTTAGTTGACTAAAACTACAAACAATTGTTACACGTGTCTGTGTGTGCGTGTGTGTGCTGGTGACGCGTGTGCGCGTGTGTACTGTATGTGTGTGTGCTGGTGACATGTAGGGGTGTGTGTGTGTGTGTGTGTGTGTGTGTGTGTGTGTGTGAGCAGCACATGGCCCTATACAGGCCTCTGTGTTCTAGAACGGCCTGGAGAGAGGCCAGACTGTACCAAACAATAGGTGTGGTGTAACTGGCACACACACACACACAGAAGCGTGTGGAAGATTGAGTGGGGGAGGAGTGAGTGGCACGGAGCCATACTGATGATGTGTTTACATGATGAGAGCATCAGTAGTAGCAGTGGAGATGATGGTGTGATCTCTGACTCTCTTTTGGCCCGGCTTCAGCTTTCCATTGAGCGGACCACCTCTGTCATATAGACTAGTGGGCTTCAGCTGCACACTGAGCGGCCCGGTGGACCTCTTTCATATACAGTAGCCTACTGGACCAGGCGAGGGAGCGGATAGAATGCAGCTTCTAGACCGGGACGGAACCGAGTAGCACAGCAGAACAGAACGGACCAGACCACGACAGAAATGATGACATGTCGTTGTTAATGTAACTTTGACCGAGCGGAGGTACGAGGGAAGAGCGGCTGAATAAATGCCCGAATAGCGACTTGGAACTATATTGACTAAGTGACTCACTGATTTGGATTTGACTTGTTAACTAAGAATTAATTCACTGATTTGCATTTGACTTGGAAGTTGGAACAACTGACTAAGTTAGTTACTGCGAGAGTGATCGCTGCCCTCCACAATTTCCTGTCTAACATCAGGTTCTTGAGCTCTGTAGTGTAACTCACTGATTTGTATTTGACTTGGAACTAGTGACTAAGTTACTCACTGATTTGTATTTGACTTCGAACAACTAAGTAACTCACTGATTTGAGCAACTGACTATTTGGACAGCTGCGTGAGAGTTTGTGGAACCATAACAAGATGGCGGGCGTCTGGCAGGGTAGCGAGTGTAATAGCACAGACCTGACCTTAGGTGGACGGCCGTGGCTGGGCCGGAAGTAGAGATGTGTCGACTGCCAGTCATCTGTCTGTCGTGGGACACTGACACACACCAAGACACGGACACGCCTGGACCAGGTTGGTGTTGTTGCTGCTGGTCCCTGTGTTTATTTTCCTGTGATTGAGTTAAAGTACCACTCTGGATTTCACTGTGTGTAGTCTACTACTATGTGTTTTAGAGTTGTACCCTTCATTTTTGTTTTGTTTGTGGTGCAAAGTTTGTGTGCGTGTGCGTGTGCGCGTGTCCGTCTGTGAACAACATAGCACGACAGCTTGGTGGGAATGACCAGTATATATGCTGCCCTGAAGAGGTGATAGATTTTTGGATTGACAAGGTCAAAGGTCATGTCAAACTTACATAAACGGGTCATATCTCATGAATGGAGACATTCAGAGCGATATGTATACAGTAGGTGTGAGCATGGATTCTTTGGAAGTAATGCACTTGATGGGTAGTTTGGCTCACCCATGCATGACTATACTGGCTTGATTTAATCCTGTGGTTTCAACACAGCGCTAAGTTTTTTACAGTTAATTTAACCCATTTGGACTGACACCAGATTCTACAAAATAGTGTCTTCTAAATCATGGCAGTTTTCTGAAAAACCTGTTTCTATATCAGTGGTTTTCAAACAATTTCATGACAAGGACCCCCAAAAATCTACGTGATTAGCCGCCGACCCCCATCTGAAAAAACGTTGTTCCAGGGACGCCCAGAAGCAAAGATTTGAGTTAAAAACGTTTGCTCTGAAAGAATATATATTCAAAGATGTGCGCCTCATTTTCACATTTTTCTAAAAATAAGTAACATACAAGCAAAATACAAGATCTGATATTTTTCAATAACATAATGCTTAAAACACCAACAGGGGTTCCAGTCCTGAATAGATTAACGGGAATGGGCGTTTTCTCATATCTGACCTTTGACCTTTCACTCTGCCTCTCTTGGATATTTCAGCCAGATGGCGTTTAGTCCCCTGGACTGTCTTCCTTTGTTGGACTTCCTCTTAAAACAACCAATAGCATCTGACTTCCTGCCGGTTTCCTATGGTGTGGGTATTAGGTTGTTTTTAAATACACGTATCTGAATGCACTTTTTAACAATGAAGTTAAACAATCTGGCGGTAATGGTGGTGAAAATCTGCTACAGATTTTGAAAATCTTCAACCAGTGGTCCTTGAGGGGGTTCTAGGTGGTCCCCAGCTAAATCATGGGAGAGTTGCTAACCAAATGGACCCTTATAGATCTTTATCTCTTGAGAGTGTAAAATCAAACCTCTATACCTATGCACTGAAGAGTAAAAGTATTGTTAAACATCTGCATTACTTAATTTACAAGAAGTCACAATTAGAGAATGTAGAAGAATTGCTATTTTGATCAATGTTTGCCTGTTGTCTCTCCTATCTATGGTACCACATCAACACAGCATGGAATTGTGCTAAATCCTGTTCAACACAACACAAGTTATACCCAAGTTTTGGGTCTGAGAGGCTAAATGTCATCAAATGGTGGTCAGTGGCTCAAATGCTGAATAAATAATGGACCTTGATATGAAAAGGGTTGAAAACCACTGTTCTACCTATTGTCTAACCATGGCACCATTAAGAACATTTGTCTAAGCCTTCTCTATAAGAGAAGGGGTTGCATCATCATGGTGCCTAGTACAGCCCAGAGCCATAGAGTAAGACAGAGTTACGACATTGAGGGGGCAGAAAACTGAGCACTCGAGCGCTGTTCATGCAGCCTGCACAGTGACAAGCTGGAGTTTGAAATACATTGTTTTCAACGAGGGCGGCGCAATTTTAGGCATGTGTGCAACATGCAACTGTTTTAACCCATTTTGACCTGAGATCAGATTCTAAAAATGTCTTCCACATCCTGACAGTTTTCTGAAAAAGCTATGTTTCTATGTCAGTCGTTATTAGATTTTTCAAAAATAGCAGACCTACAAGCTCGGTGACGCGCTATGAGCTTGTAGATGTGCTATTTTTCAATAGCTAAAGTATAACAGTTAAAACACCAAAAGGGGTTCCCGCCCAGAATGAAAGTATTGTACATTAACAACTACAGTCTCTATAATGTTTATGTTACTATACTTTATTGTTATAGTTACTCTTACTGTGTGGGGGTCCCTGGGGGGGTCCCCGGAACGTCCAGAGTCGGACCCCCAGGAACGCGCCCAGGGGCTGGCCTGGTTCCCGCGAGCCACCCCGTGTCCGAGGCGGTCGAGAAATGACAGAGTTACTGTGTGGGGGTCCATGGGGGGGGTCACTGTACTGTACTGTACTGTACTGTACTGTCACACCCGGAATCATGTAATGGCTGCTAAAAACTCAGCTTCCCATCATGCACCTGTGCACATGTGAAGCTCAACAACAACGCCACATGGCTGCTAAAAACTCAGCTTCCCATCATGCACCTGTGCACACAGTGTGAAGCTCAACAGCGCCACTTTGTCACCAGTTGGTACCCTACACGGACAGACACACATAGGGACACACATTGCTGTTCCTTGGAGCGGCTGCACCACTCAAAAACGATCTAAAATAGATCATTAAAGCTGGGCTGTTGCCTGAGTCCAGTGCATTCTGCCAACTTCCGGTCCAGGACGTTGTCACTGTTCGCAATGCTCTTCGCTATAGAAGTCTATGTAGAAGACAAGCCATTGGACTGGCGGCCCCATGAGGTGAACAGAGTTGTCGTAACTCTGTCTTACTCTATGGCTCTGGCACAGCCTAGCTCAATTTACCGGTAGTGAATCTAGTTATATAACTCTGTGCTGTATCACTTCCATTAGACAAGAGGTTCTGACAGTTCTGTATATCTCTTGGAATATGCAGTTATACTTTGCCAAACGTGAATTTTTCATGTCATGTAACTCCACGGCGTGAAAGCTGCCAAACCTCCTCTGCATTCAACCTGCTTCACCTTTTTCCACATTTACACAAGGGTTCTTTTGCCTGTTTGAATTCAGCGTACACCAGCAGCACACGATGGAGAAAGGCTGTGTGTCTGTCTTGGACGAACAGAGATGGTTATCAGTGGATTAATAGCTCATTGTTTTGCTGTGGATAAATAAATATAACTGCATGAATCCCGGTAGATGGGAACCTACCACCGTTACGACATGACATTAGTTGTAAGAAGGTAAACGTCACGCCATGCAGCACTGTGTTTAACTGTGTTTAACCATCTGTGAAAAAGTAAATGTTACAATCTATAAGCTCACAAAGTTTAAAGATTGTGAGACCTGAGAACTGATTCTGACCTATGTTTCTACTGTATGTCAGTCAGTGGTGCTCCAAGTATTTCAAGTATTTCATGTCCAGGAGCCCAAAATGTGGCCGCCGACATCCATCTGAATATGTTGTTCCAGGGACCTCCCAGAAGCAAAGATATGAGTTAAAAACGTTCGCTCTGAAAGAATATATATATATATATATAAATGTGCGCCACATTTTCATGATCTTTCAAAAATAGCAGATCTACAAGCTGCAGCACTACGAGCTTGTAGATCTGCTATTTTTCAATAGTATAAAATAATGGTTAAAGTGGTTAAGAGCTATGAGGTGACAAACTTCCGTCCTTGGGTCTGAATGGGTTAAATCTGCGGGTGATTGTATTCCTTTTATATCTGCTTCTAGCGCTGGGATGCTGAGCTTGCTTCCTCATCCTCCCTGTGAGAGGAAGTGGGCTTAACAAATCATCTTGCTGAACAGACAAGTCAGGAGGCCATCACACACTGTGAGAATGACATCAAATCAGGATAAATGCTGCTGGCCACTAACAATGGATTCTTCCATCTAAATGTCAGCCTTTTTTTTAAACAAAGACGAGCCCTTTTATACCGGGAAAGCATCTCTTGTGTCATTTTATATTTTTGTGTTGGCTATTCAAAAATAGCAAATCTACAATCTCTTGTACATCTGCTATTTTCATTGTGTGTGTGTGTGTGTGTGTGTGTGTGTGTGTGTGTGTGTGTGTGTGTGTGTGTGTGTGTGTGGTACTGTCTACTGTCTAACTCTGTTTCTTAGTCACAACAGCAACGTTATCTTCAGATAGAGCCACTTGTACCAATAAAGAGAGCAATCAGAGAGACAACAGAGTGTACTGTCCACAACAGACCCTGCTTGAGTTTTAAGTCTCTGTGTAATTCCCAGGCCACCATTTAATCTCTAGACTTAAAGCATGCGTGCGTGCGTGCGTGTGTGCGTGTGTGTGTGTGTGTGTGTGTGTGTGTGCGTGTGCGTGTGCGTGTGTGTGTGTGTGTGTGTGCGTGTGTGACAATCAGCTAAATCACACACACATACATACAGTACACAGCATACTAGTCACACACTGGTAGTGCTGGTGTTCTTCTGAATCAGTTGTCTTCTGAAAAGCGGACCTTAAAGTTCAAGTTCTTTATTAATATCCCTGGATGGCAATTTGATTTACAGCAGTTCGTAGAGGTTTGAAACGTAAAAACAGTACAAAACAGCAACAGACAATTGACAACATAGCATAGGACAACATAGCATGAGCACATCTGTGCAAGTGATAAAAATGATAAGAAAATAGTAGAGTAGCCATCCAAGTACAGTACAAAGTGAAGCATCATAGCATCATAAAGTGTCATCACCAAGAGCCAAGTGATAATGACACTTTATGATGCTACAGCCGCAAGCCGGTTTAATGTGCTAGTATAGTGCACCAAAGTCTGGGGGATGAATTAGTGACGTCAGAACTCTATACTATTACTAGCATCCTCCATGTCTTGGTTCAAGATAGTTTCATAGTTTAGTCAGTCAGTCAGCCAGCCAGCGCGCCAATTGGTAGAACCAGTACTTTTTTTCTGGATGGGTAATTCATAATTTGACGTGATATTTCAGACTTGACTTATTTATTTCGTGTTTGCAGTCATAATATTGTGTAGCTTACAACTTGTCTTGTTAAGTTGTTTCCGTGTCCATCTCTATCTCTTATACTCTCTCACTCACGCCCACTCTCTCTCCTCACATCCCAGCTTCCTCTCTCCTCCTCTCCCTAGCCTCATGCTATCACATATTTCCACTATCTAAAGTGCAGTGCGGTGCTCTTCCCAGAGGGAAACGTATGTGGGTGGCACAGATATAGATATAGAGACAACTGTACAGCAACTGTACAGTTGTACAGTGTGTGTGTGTGTGTGTGTGTGTGTGTGTGTGTGTGTGTGTGTGTGTGTGTGTGTGTGTGTGTGTGTGTGTGTGTGTGTGTGTGTGTGTGTGTGTGTGTGTGTGTGTGTGTGTGTGTGTGTGTGTATGTGCGCGTGTGCATGTGTGTGCGTGCATGTATACACATGCTTTTCCATGTTCCCACTTGGTTTTTCCTTCCACTTGACCTTGCTGCGCAGGAAGAGAGAAAAAACCGAGCTTGAGGGAACAAGGAAGAGAGTGGAGGGGGGGAGGGGGGGTGTGATGCGTCATCATTTTAATTTGATACTATACGTTATCCACCACTGTACTGAACTGTACAGTGAATGTACTGTACTCCACCCACCCCTTTTCCCTCACTGTATATGTTTCTTTTCCCTTTTTACCTCCTCTATGATGATTTCCTGTTGTGACTATATAGTTGTGTATATTCGTACGTCTCTAATTGTTTTGATGAATTGAAAATGGTGGGCCCTATTGTGAACAAGTGTAATGCTTTATGGTGTCGTCCACTCACAGTTAACAGTTGTTGTATTGAGTTGTACTTGAAATGTACTGTAATTCTGCAAACTGCGAATAAATCAATCAATCAATCAATCAATAACCTTCCGTGCTGCCCAGGCTGCTAGACAGCGCCTACGTTCTTCCCATCGTGAGGAACAATGCGCGCGCTTCCCATAAGGATCCACTCATTGTCGTTTCTTTGTTGCTTGTTTTCTCCGAAAAATACTTCAAAGTTGTTGTTTTAGTCCAAACTGCCCGGCGTTCAGATGTAAACAGTGATTTCTGATCACATCGCGCCAGCCATGTTACCGCTTGTTGTGAAACCTAACACATGTCGGCTGCTGCTCTACAACGCCTTTGCCCCTCCTCTCCTTGTATTGGGCTGTATTGACGGTAATAGAATGGCGCCTATATAGGGGATATAGCTGGCTCTCTGCGGTCAATACAAAGTCTCTGCTGAGGCAGTGACTAATGGGGCTCTAAAATAAACACATAAACAAATGGTTTGACCCGAGTTGGTCTCCTCTCCAACAGTGCAACATTTTGCCCTCATTCACCCACCACATCTCTATCTACTCTCCCCTGACCCTCCCCTTACAGAGCTGTCCGTAGCCCCAACTAGTGTTGTACTGTTTAGCCTTTCCTGTTTAACATTAACCTGCGTCGTCTGCACAAACCCTGCAGTCCAGCCCTCTGGTGTCGACACACTTTGTGTACACTGTACTGCCACATTACCGTCTCAGCAGCACCAGCTCGTACAGTATAGTGCTGAAGGCTTGTGCCTGTTATTTCTGAGCCGTCCTCCTTGGCTGTGTGTGCGCGACCACGGACACTAAAATGTCTTCCTTCCCGTTTGTCTTCCCCTCAGGGAGTCCGTCCCGTGCTCTGTCCACCATGTCCCTGTCGGTTCGCCCGTCCAGGCGCACTGCCTCCAGGTCCATCACTAGGAGCCAGAGCTTCGCCGGGGTCAATTCTTACGACAAACCATACAGGTATGTCGCATGAACGAACGCACACACGCACGTACACACGACCGAACGAACGAACGATCACACGCACGCACGCACACATACACACATACACACACACACACACACACACACACACACACACACACACACACACACACACACACACACACACACACACACACTGTGGGAATACACAGAGTTTGCAGGACATCCTGTCAGATGTAGCTCTACAAACAGTGATCTGTGTGTGTGTGTGTGTGTGTGTGTGTGTGTGTGTGTGTGTGTGTGTGTGTGTGTGTGTGTGTGTGTGTGTGTGTGTGTGTGTTATTTTTTGTTGATCAAATGGGTGGAGAAAGAAACATGAGTGCATGCGTGTGTGTGTTCATGTAAAATTCTTAATTTAACTCTGAGAGTGTACAAATGGAACCACATGGACCCGTGAGGGTCCATTTACATCCATCTGTACACTCTCTGAGTTACAGACCCATAAGGGTCCATTTGGTTCCTAACTATCATTTAGCTGGGGACCCCCTGGAACTCCCTCAAGGACCCCTAGGGGTCCCCGGACCCCACTTTGGGAACCACTGAGCTAAAGCATGTAATATGGTGAAAGTGGTTCCAATCTAAAATGAGACAGTATTCTGTCAGCATGCATGTGAAGTGTCACACGGCATTATGACAGGATTCGTATGTAGGGGTGCACGATTATGAATTTATGACCGATACGATCTCCGATTATTTGCGGGGTCATATCTGCCGATACCGATTCTGACCGATTCTGATATTATACAGAGGACCACGATGGAAAAAAAGCCCTAGGGTCCTCTTGGGCCAAAGCCTGTTAACTCATTCTTGGCTAAGGACTTCTTTAACGCCTTTTTAATGAGATCCCGCACCACCAACGACACCTTTAACCCATTTTGACCTGAGATCAGATTCTAAAAATGTCTTCTACATCCTGACAGTTTTCTGAAAAAGCTATGTTTCTATGTCAGTTTTTTCAAAGATAGCAGACCTACAAGCTCGAGTGGCGCGCTATGAGCTTGTAGATCAACGGCGAAAGTTGGTTTACCGCTAATCAAAGCTCCCCTCGAGCGGCAGCTCCATGTTCGATTGCTTCCCCTTCAGGCACAATGAATTGAAAAAAGAGCAAGGTGGTGGATGAGGCCTTTCTAGGAAAAATGTTTAAAAAAAAGTAAAGTTTATTTAGAGTCGCTGTCAGATTAAGGAGAGACAAATTCATTATTTATGACAGGCAACGACTTACAGAGATGGAGTGTAACACGAGAGACCAGGCAGTAGTTATTGATGACAACTAGTTAAACATCCATGGTCTGTTTTGAATTATAGGACAGGCTCATGTGTAATCTTCTCACTTTAAGATAGTGGTTATGAGGACCCCCCCACACTCACACACACACACACACACACACACACACACACACACACACACACACACACACACAGAGAGAGAGAGACACGCGCACACAAGCGCTCAATACACCAACTCTGATTAGATGAGCCAATTACGAGAGTGACGGATTGGACAGAATATTAGAAAGACAGACTCTCTCTCTCTCTCTCTCTCTCTCTCTCTCTCTCTCTCGTCAGCATTGTGTATAGTCTGACAGTGTATTGATGTTGCTGCTGTGTAGTTCATGATTCATGCACTCTGTCAGTAGGGCACAGGGCTGGTGGTTAAACGTTGGTGATGATGCCGTTCTCTTTAATGACTATAATGTCATGTCTGTGCTGTGGTTACAGGCTTTAGTTTCGTGCTCACCCCTGTGCAGTGTGGATTCAGAAAAAACAAAAAGAGTTCAAATTAAAAGCCCTGCTTATTTGTTTGTTGTAAGCTACGAAGTAGATCAGTAAAGCCCTAACCACACCAAAGGGTCGAGACTGTTTTAACGTTGTCCCAGTGGTGTGATAATGTCCTGTTGCACGTTGACATACATCGTCCCAAGTTGGCCCAAGTGATTCAAGGCATGGAATTCAATGGCCCAAACCACACCAAAGGGTCACCATGCAACTCCTTGCAACCTTTTGGACCTGAGGAGTTGTTAGAGCTTTAGGGATATCCTCTGGGAAACATGACGATGCCGACCAGACTGACAAGTGACAACTAGCCGACCAACATGGATCATCCATAGAGCCCTACCTCTACTTTAGTGTTACTAAAAAAGGAAGACAGTGGGATGAGAACCACACACATTTCTGGATGTGTGTGTGTGTGTGTGTGTGTGTGTGTGTGTGTGTGTGTGTGTGTGTGTGTGTGTGTGTGTGTGTGTGTGTGTGTGTGTGTGTGTGTGTGTGTGTGTGTGTGTGTGTGTGTGTGTGTGTGTGTGTGTGTGTGTGTGTGTGTGTGTGTGTGTGTGTGTGTGTGTGTGTGTGTGTGTGTGTGTGTGTGTGTGTGTGTGTGTGTGTGTGTGTGTGCGTGCGTGCGTGCGTATGTGCGTGCGTGCGTATGTGCGTGCGTGCGTGCGAGAAACAAGAAAACACTATAGCAGGGGACTGAATAAATCATTATGACAACGATGACGAGAATGGCAACAGTGACATAACAAAACGTTTGTGCTCGCCATTATCATGGCGACAGAGATATGACAACATGAATGATATCATCAACACAGCAGGCATGTCATGTCATGTCATGTCTAGTCTTGCTTAGCCAGACAACTATTCCACAATCTCCGAATGCTCTATCGCAGGGTTCCCCAATACATTTTCCTTGACTAGGGTACCAGGCTGGGGGCCGAGTCCACACGCGCGAGGTCGAGGTCTTGCCCTGAAAATTCATTTTCAGGGCAAGACTCCATTTGAAAAGGATGCCCAGTTTGACATGCATAGGCTACTGACCCCCATTTAATGCCTATTATATCTGGGACCCTGTGGGGACCCTGCTCTATCGAGTCTGGAACTACACCTCCCGAAATCCGAGTAAGGAAGCTGCCATTTCCGTTCACCAAAATATATTTAAAAATATCTTTAAAGCTTATTTTTTTCCATTTCCATTTCTGATAAGTAGCAAGCTATATATGCTTAGATGATTTTGATTTATATTACGATAAATGTGCGCGACTCTAAAGACGAAACGGAAGTGGGGAGGAGGCTCCACTTCCGCTTTATATTTTACTCATGATAGAGCTTCCGTTGCTCCAGACTGTATGACGGAAACATTTGGAAATTGCGAGAGGCAACAGTCTGGCAACGCAAGGCTATATCATGTCTTATCTCTGCAGGAACCTCTCGGTGTTCAACACTCCCGGTCTGACCAGGAAGCCCAGCAGAGCTAGCAGGATGTTCAACATGTCCAACTCGCCGTCCAAAGTCCCCCAACCTGAGCGTCTGGACGAGGTCTATGAAGCTCTGAAGAAAGGACTGCAGTAAGTACACTAACCCCAACTTGAACACTAGCAGACACTAAGTCATGTGGAGTTACTGTACCACACATGAAAGGAAATGCAACAGCGATTTATTTAAAACCTTCGAAGAGTTTCAACTATGATTGACATTTATATATTCTGTACTATCTACCTGCCCCCCTCTTAGGTCTTATCTCCATGGCCACCAGCTGGAGCTGGACAGTCTCAACAGACAGATGAAAGAATCCAAGAGAAACTCACGACTGGTGCGTTCCCTCAGATTTAATCCAAAGTGACAGACCACCTTGTTAGAATAAATCATTCCATTCCAGTGCACATTTGTCTCTGTAAAAGGTCACGATTGGCAAGCGTCCAAATGCACTGTATCATTCTGGTTAGAAATATTGAAGTACTACTACTTTCAGATAAATCTTTTTTATCACTTATTTTGTAAATTATAACAAATAGTAGAATACAGAGCTGTGTGTGCTAGGAAATTTTAATTGTACCAGCAAAACAAATGTATACTTTATCGTGCTGAAGTAACTGTTGTCTAACGCAATGTATGTAGATAATATACTAATAATATATGTAGTAGATAATATACTACAGTGCAATAATATATAACTGATAGTTTGATGTTTCTCGTCTCCTCAGGGGTTCCTGTATGAACTGGACAAGGTAAGCTCACCCTTATGAACTCATGACACTCACATTAGAACACAGAACTATACCGCTACATAAAGTATATGATGACGAGCCGCTGACTCACTTTAACGTCAGTTAGCCAAGATGACTGGATGGCTCTGATGTACACGGAGATGTGATAACCCAGGGGTTCTCAACATTTTGGGCTGCCCCCCCCCCTCTCCACCCCAATACAAATTGACCGCTACAGTAACCTTAATAAATAGAGAAAATACATCATAAATAATTATTGAAATCAGATATAATCATTTTAGGAAAGTTTATGCATGTGTTCTATGTAAACTCTTAATTTCCATTTTCCAGTTGCAAAAAAAACCCATTTTCTTTTATTATTATTATTATTTTAATAGCTCGGGGACCCCCTGAGGGGTCGCGACGCCCCAGGTTGAGAACCCTTGTGATAACCAGTAACAGTACTTGGAGATGTGACCATCCAGTAGGCAGTATAGCAGTAGAACATGAACCCAATGTTTAATGTGTGATTAACCCTTTGTCTCTGCCTTCACTCTGACAGCAAGTCAAGGTGACGGAGAGGTTCATGAGACGACTGGAGTTCCACCTCAGCAAGGTAAGACTTCACTTGTTGTTTAACACTCAAAAAATCATGGAATGTCAAGCCGAATGGATAGTGATACCTCGTTGCAACCTGCATTATATGAGAACGTACATGGGGGAGTTGGTCCGGTGACGACTACTGACGTCAGGAACTCAAACATCACAAAACAAACGCTTGTTCTTATCACGTTATTGAACTTGAGCTCACACTCTCATTTAGAAGATCAATTTGAGACACTTTCCCCATCTACCCGGTATGGACAAGATTACTGTGCATGCGTGCGTCCATGTGTGTGTGTGTGTGTGTGTGTGTGTGTGTGTGTGTGTGTGTGCGTGCGTGCGCGCATGCATGCGTGTGTGTGTTGGTTTGTTTGTTGTCTTTATGAACTTCCCCTTTGGATGCCCCCCCCCCCTCCTCCAGTATGTCAGAACCTGATGAGCCGATTGGCCGAGAAGCAGGAAATGACCATCTGTTGACCTAGTTTTTCTGCTCCACAACAATAAGGAAGCCCTTCCCTACATCACATCCCAGAGCAGGGACCAGATTGGAAGAGTTGAGTCGTAAAAAAAAGACAGGAACGTTTGGAATAGGGAACACGGCACACAGCCATAGATAATGATAGTTAAATTCATTATCTATCTATTCAGCATCCATTGAGAAAGCAGCAATAGACTAGGAAGTGGTTCTCAAATTGTATCAATATTACTGGTACCACAGCGTTTTAATGACGTCACGTCATACGCCTATTGTTTAATAAAAGCCTTAATTGTGTTGAGGGTTTATATACTTCCTCTTTTCTGTCTTATGTGCTCCCCAAGCAGTACAGCTTTAAAGGCCTGTTCTCTGTTTATTAGTCTAAAACTCTCCATTTTCCTCATTACCTCCCTGGAGAGTTGTGGCGTCTCTCTGACTGCTCCCTGTGTGTGTGTGTGTGTGTGTGTGTGTGTGTGTGTGTGTGTGTGTGTGTGTCTGTGTGTGTCTGTCTGTGTGTGCGTGCGTGCGTGCGTGCGTGCGTGCGTGCGCGCGTGCGCGCGTGCGTGCGTGAGAGAGTGATAAGTCCTTGGGTTGTCCTAGCAGAAGGTAGGCATTGCAGAGGTTTTTACCTCATCTCTCTTCCTTTTTTTCCCTCTCCCACATACATCATTACATAGTGGATGTAGCATTCTATTATCCTGGGCTGCAGAGTGCAGACCCCATGAAATGAACCCTGTGCAATATAAATTAGCCCATTTAGACCTGAGGCCGATTAAAAAGAACATCTTCTAAATAGGACTATCAGCCTTCATCATTGACATTGATGAAGGCTGGATAGCCGAAACGTTTGTCTCCTGTCCAAAATGCAAGAATAAATGACTGAAATGCAGTCTTGGTGTGTGTGACCCATTACCGTTATTTATATGATATTTGATAGCGCCTTATATTTATGTCATATTGCGGTTCGTAAATATGTCAATTTCTCCCCTACGATACAGTAGGGTGGCAGTGGATCAGGGGTAGAGTGGTCAGATTCGATCCTGGGCTCCCCTAGAGTTAGTGTCAAAGTGTCCTTGAGCAAGACTTTGAATTTCTCCCGATGTGCAGGTTGGTGCCTTGCATGGTTTCCTCCGCCATTGGTGTGTGAATGTGTGTGAATGGGTGAATATTATGCACGATCTATATGTAAAGCGCTTTGGATAAATTCTATATCAATGCACCATTTACCATTTACAGTAGGCTATGTCATGAGGAAAACATGCAGGGATCAGTTTCCAGTAGGAAAGATTGAATGTAAATAACTTTATATTTGACGTTTAAGCAAATGAACCCCAGCTTCCCTGTTCTGGGGGGAATTAGCCAAAAATACCAGCTCTACAAGCCGGTGTGAGCTTGTAGATCTGCTATCTTTGGTGACAGTGCAACGCAAGGCCGTTTTACAAAGTGACATATTATCAAAGTATTCTGCGACACCCCTGGAAACCCTGCTGTAAGGGATCATGGGATGTTACTGCGTGACTACATGTGACCGTGACTGTGCTGGGCAACTCCCAGTTGTCAGAGAGTGAGTGAGTGAGTGAGTGAGTGAGTGAGTGAGTGAGTGTGTGTGTGTGTGTGTGTGTGTGTGTGTGTGTGTGTGTGTGTGTGTGTGTGTGTGTGTGTGTGTGTGTGTGTGTGTGTGTGTGTGTGTGTGTGTGTGTGTGTGTGTGTGTGTGTGTGTGTGTGTGTGTGTGTGTGTGTGTGTGTGTGTGTGTGTGTGTGTGTGTGTGTGTGTGTGTGCGCGCGTGCGTGCAAAGTAGGATGGTAAGTACTAGTAGTAAGTACATTTTATTTATAGAGCACATTTCACAGACATCAGTCACAAAGTGCTTCACAACAATAAAACATGGTGCTGGAGCGGGGCTTTCCCCAGGTCCTCTGACCTGAGAAAGCAGATACATGGAGTGGAAGTAATGTTTCCGCATTCATAAAATAGTAGACATACAGTATATAGCTGCTGTCTGTGTGTGTTTTATCTTTCCATTTGATTCTGGGAAATGCCCAGGGGTCATTCGTAGGGCTGCACCTGGCATCCTAAAACATTTGGAGACAGAAAGAGGAAGATAGAGTGCTTTGTGTGTGCGTGCGTGCGTGCGTGCGTGTGTGTGTGTGTGTGTGTGTGTGTGTGTGTGTGTGTGTGTGTGTGTGTGTGTGTGTGTGTGTGTGTGTGTGTGTGTGTGTGTGTGTGTGTGTGTGTGTGTGTGTGTGTGTGTGTGTGTGTGTGTGTGTGTGTGTGTGTGTGTGTGTGCTGTCTATACCTAACATGCTGTAGTGCATTATATTAATATTACCAGTGAAAGCCTTGCCTTGACAGTGTGCTGATTCAGAAAGACACGCATGCACGCACACACACACACACACACACACACACACACACACACACACACACACAGAAATCTAATAGAATAGTCCCTGTCCAAAATAAACATGTGAGCACGTGTATTCACACACTCATGGTCACATGCACACACCCAAGTACGCACACACATACAATACATACATTTCTAAACTGGTGTGCATGCTGATCCATATTTTTTCACCATTTTGTAGCGTAGATAATAGTGATAATGATATCACTATCAGTTGGTATATAATAAGTATGAATCGTTAGCTAAAACCAGTCGTGGAAAAAGTACTCAAATGTTTAACCAGAATTCAAATTGTACTTGAGTAAAAGTACAAAAATATAGGCACCAAAATTTACTTACAGTACCAAAAGTAAAAGTACTCATTATGCAGAATGTCCCGTTTTCAAATGTAGCAAAATCCTTTGAAAATAGCAGATCTACAAGCTCACAATGTGTCACATTGAGACACATCGGCTATTTTGTAATAATAATTAAAATCTTTATTTGGAAAAGTTTTCAAATAAATGTAGTGTAGTAAAAGTACAATATTTGGATCCGAGATGGAGTGGAGTAGAAGTAAAAGTATTGGGAAGGAAATACTCCAGTTAACCCATATACTGCCTCCTGCTGGACACAGAGCCAACTACAGACTGCCGAGTCGGTTTCAATGCAGCACACGCTGGACTCATATCCTGTCGAGGCGTCCATCATTAATGCTAAATAAATAGCGTCAATGCTAGCGAGCTAAAATGAAGCCATCCAATATTACATTAACCCATTCAGGAGGACGGGAAATCCTTTTGGTGTTTTAGCTATTGAAAAATAGCAGATCTACAAGCTCATCGCACGGCAATCAAGCTTGTAGATCTGCTATTTTTGAAAAATCGTGAAAATGTGGCACAAATCTTTGATTATATGTTCTTTCAGAGTGAACATTTTTAGCTCAAATCTTTTCTTCTTTGGGGGGGGGCATGGAACATCATATTTTCAGATGGGGGTCGGTGGCCATGACATGAAATAGTTTGAGAGCCACTGAAAACTGTCATGATTTAGAAGACATTTGTAGAATCTGATCTCAGGTCCTATATAGAATAACAAAACATGTGAGTGAACCCCCCCCCCCCCGCTTAGCAGTTTTATATCTTTCTTCTTTCATACTGCACCAAAGCCCTGCATGCCAGTAATAAAGGACTATAGCACTGCCCTGTTTGATTTGACTGCATTGCAGTCAGCTGAGCTGCCTGCTCTGGGTTCTGGCAGCGCTAACTTCTCTGAGGTCATTAGACTCCCAGCAGGCACAGTGACATATAATGCAGTCAGAGAGGAAGTCGCCACCCTCTAAACGCACTGGTTCCCAAATGTTAATTAGCTCGAGTCAAGAGACTCGAGACCCAGAAGAGAAATATGCTGTCTCACCGTGCCCCCAAACAAGTGATCAGAGCTTGCATCTGCTATTCTCACAACTTCTTAAAATATTCGTTCGTTGAAAGCAATGTTGACGTGTTTTGACAACTCTTTTAATCGTTCTTTGCTTTGTCCTTGCATGTTTGTCTATATAGCAAACACCTGGGAGTTAGTTAGCTTAACTCTGAGTGTAAAAACGGAACCTTTTGCTAAGGTGGAACCAGCTCACTATAATGCCATCTCAGCCACTAGAATTAACATACCTGTACCAGAACCGTCTTCCCTTTAGTTCCAAGAAATGCAGAATTAGTGGATTGTTTTTAAGAAGCTGTTAAAAGCTCTCTTGTTTTGTAAGCACTTTACTTTTTTTGAGTGTTTTGAGTTCTGTGCAATCGTTACATAATTGTCCCCAAAAGTCTTACTTTGCATTTTCAACATTATAGTCCCCCCTCCCCTATTCTACAGTGTTTATTTAACTCTAAAAAGTGTACTGTATAGTGTACACATGATGATGGGTCCATTTGTACACATATTTGAAGTAGATTTTTTCGACATGGAATATAGCTTCTTCCTTATGCACAACTTGCAGCGGACAATAATGTTCATCTCGTCTTGATCGCGGACATACTCAAAATAATGCGAATACTTCCAAGTATTGAATGTTATAACGCTTTGTTGTGCCGGTGTCTCTGTCTCCTCCACCTCCTCCATGGTTAGTTTGTTTACGTCTCTTCTTGCAGTCTAACGAGTTACACACACTAGTTTAGGTTGTTGTTCCGTGTTCCGGACGGTTTAAGGCCCACCCTTCTGCATCCGATACTTCACACATACGTACCGACGAGTGTGCATCGTTTCTGTATCCGCTCTAGAGTCTAGATCTAGAGCGGATCAGCAGTCTGCAAAGCAACTCCACCCCAACCCAGCTAGTCTACCATTATAAATAAACCCACAGTTCCACCAAGGCTCGTGAAAATAGTATTAATATTACTTTTGGGAAAAAGTAAATGTAATAGTATTACTCGAAATGTGAAAGTAACTAGGTAAGTACCATATTACTGGAAAAAAGTAATAATATTACTGAAAGTAATATATTACTTATGTTACTTGACAACACTGGATGTAAAACAAACATTAAACGCCATTAACAATAAAGAGACAATATGACATAAATGGCACATTATGAAGTAACTTTTCCCTTCATTGTCAATGGTGTTTACAAAACAAACATTGAACTAAAGACAAACATTAAACCTGTGTATAGGCTCAAGAACAAAAGGAGTACAATAGGTGCCATAAGGAAGTGCGACAGAACATCAGGAGGGACAAGAGATCACAATATGACAATATTCCACCTGAAGCCCTTAAAGTGGACATAAACACATCCACTGACATGCTCCACAGCCTCTTTAGGAGAATTTGGGATGAGGAAAATACACCCACAGAATAGGCGATCTTGATTTCGCGGATGACATAGACCTCCTTTCACATACACATACACATATGCAAGAGAATTCAGACAGACTCTCACAAACTGCAACAAAACTCGGTCTCACTCCCAATATAGCAAAAACACAGTTGATCAAGATCCATGCCAAAACCACCAATCCTATCCGTATGAACAACACTGCCCTAGAGTAGGTAGACGCTTTTACCTACCTAGGCAGTGTTGTGGACACCACCAGAGGGACAGACGCTGACATAAAAAGCAGAACCAACAAGGCTAGAGTGGTGTTCAACATGCTCAGGAGGATCTGGAGCTCAAAGAACATCTCCATCAACACCAAAATGCACATCTTCAACTCCAGTGTGAAACGGGTGCTTCTGTATGGAGCCGAGACCTGGAGGACAACACACAGGCTGCAAACATTTACAAACACATGCCTCAGGAAAATCCTCCACATCTGGTGGAGGGATAAAGTAAGCAATGTGGACCTGTGGAAAAGAACAAGCCAGGACCCCATTGACTTACAGATCCGAAAAAGAAAGTGGAGCTGGATTGGCCACACCCTCAGAAAACCTGCGACAAACATCACCAGACAAGCCCTGAAATGGAACCCCCAAGGAAAAAGGAAACTAGGTCGCCCCAGGAACAGCTGGAGAAGAAGTATCGAGGCAGAAATGCCAGAGAGAGGGCTTAACTGGGGAGATCTCTAAAGAACGGCTAAAAACCGAGTGAAATGGAGGACATTTGTCAACGGCCTATGCACCCTAGAGGAGCAAAGGGTCAAAGTAAGGGGACAACGAATGCTTTTTAGCTATATGAAAGCGACCATTTACAGGCAGAATAATAACACAGGGAGGTTAACAGAGGTGGACTGCTGCAGCCTAAAGTCTCCTCATGTCCTCTCCTCCTCATCTTGACGCATTACCTCACTGGAGTCTCCTGATCATGACGTATAGACGCATCTTGCAGATTCCATTCCAATTGGCTGTTGTCGACCTCCCAAATGTTGTGGGCCCTGGGCAGAGACAGCACCAGATTTCCCCTCCCATCCACTTGCATGGAGTTGCTCGCACAGTGCATAATCCCTTTTCACCAGTTCTTACAGGTTGGGAAAGAGATGGGCTCCGCCCATTTTGGGCCTAAAAAGACCGCGCAGGGCCGAAAAAATGAAGGAGCACCGTGCGGGCATGTGTGTGCGAGTCATGAACGAGTTTTGGCTAGCTCGTTCATGTTTTTGGCCCGGTGCCGCTTGAGCTGCGGTACCTACGATCGGCCAGCAGCATATCCATTTTGCTTCAATGCTTCCTTTCATTGTCTGGGGCTTGGCCCTGGGTTAGGCAACCCGGCCAGGTGGAGAGAGACCCGCATTCACAGGAGCGCATGTTGTTATGTTTTCTCTTCTGAGACAGGTTCTGACCTGTTCTGACATTCCATATGTTGATCTGACCTCATAAAACCCTGTACACCACCATGCCAAAGCGCCAGCGCTCGCCCAGCAGTCTGCCGTCACCCAGGCGGATGTGTCTTACTGGTATTAGTCTGCTTACTGTACTTAACTATTTACCATACATGTGTTCAGATCGAGGAGCTCTACGACGCGTACTGTCTGCAGAGAAGACTCCGAGATGGAGCCAACAAGATGGTGAAGGCCTACACGGCCTCGCCTGGCAGCAAGGAGGCCAGGGAGAGTCTGTCCGAAGCCAACAAAGGATACAAGGAATACACAGAGGTAAGGAGAGAGGAGCTGGTACTGTACATACAGAGCAGTGTTGATTTTGACAGCAAATTTTGATTTTAGCTTTAGTCATAGTCATAGTTTTTAGGCACATTTTAGTGACCTGGAATGTTTTAGTGTTAGTCTAGTTTTAGTCAACTAAATATCATGAGATTTTAGTAAATCTATGGTTGATTTAGTCACTGATTTTACACAATAGCTGATTTTTCACAAATAACCGATCTACAAGCTTCGATTCGCTGTGATGCGTTGTGAGCTTATTGATCGGCTATTTTCAGCATGCAACCAAGTGTTTTCAAACAATTTCATGTCAAGGACCCCAAACACCGACCGACCGCACACACCGACCGACCGCACACACACACCGCACACACCACACACACACACCGACCGACCGCACACACACACCACACACACACACACACACACACTGGCCGACCACACACACCACCCCCCCGAGGACCCCCACGCGGTAACTCTGTCATTTCTCCACTGTTTCGGACACGGGGAGGCTCGCCGGCACCCTAGCCGTGTTCATGGGGGTCTGGATGTTTCAAAGACTTTTTTCAAAAATAATCACAGTACAGAGCACAGTCCACTACAATACAGTACAGAGTACAGTACAGTACGGTACAGTAACTATAACAATAAATGTATAGTTGCACCTCTCACTTCACTGAGATTTTTCTTATTATTTGGGCGAGCAGAGCACAAGTACTGTTTTTCGGCTGTGTATGTCAGTGACTCCTTCGGCCAATACGCAATTGTGAATTTTTGGTGGCATCCCTAGCCGAGAGACAGCGAGATCAATTCGTGGCGGCAGCGACTCGCCACGACCTATTTTTTTACGCCATGGCGTATTCTTCATTATCCGCCATGGCAGAACAGAATCCGCCGTGGCGAGTACAGAATCCGCCGTGGCGAGTTGATCAATTCGTGGTGGCGGAGACTCGCCACGACCTATTTTTTTACGCCATGGCGTATTCTTCATTATCCGCCATGGCAGAACAGAATCCGCCGTGGCGAGTACAGAATCCGCCGTGGCGAGTTGATCAATTCGTGGCGGCAGCGACTCGCCACGACCTATTTTTTTACGCCATGGCGTATCCTTCATTATCCGCCATGGCAGAACAGAATCCGCCATTGTTTTTTTTTTTTTTGCGTGCCGTGGTGCAGGTTATCTGTCCTAGTAGTACAATTGTGTGTGTGTGTGTGCGTGCGTGCTTCATCGTATTTATTATTATTATTATTAATATGCAGGTAATAATAATAAATACGATGAAGCACGCACGCACACACACACTGTATACGCACGCATACACGCACGCACACTGTATACGCACGCACGCACACACACTGTATGTACGGGTAAAAAAAGAACTTAAAAAAAAACAAAGTTTGCTTTTTGCAAGAATCGAACCTGGGTCCGCACGGTGCCTTGACTATAGGGGCGAGAGCGCTAAACGTTACGCTAGCAGAGGATGAAATAATTCCGAGAATTGTACTACTAGGACAGATAACCTGCACCACGGCACGCAAAAAAAAAAAAAACAATGGCGGATTCTGTTCTGCCATGGCGGATAATGAAGGTTACGCCATGGCGTAAAAAAATTGGTCGTGGCGAGTCGCCGCCGCCACGAATTGATCAACTCGCCACGGCGGATTCTGTACTCGCCACGGCGGATTCTGTTCTGCCATGGCGGATAATGAAGAATACGCCATGGCGTAAAAAAATAGGTCGCGGCGAGTCGCCGCCGCCACGAATTGATCAACTCGCCACGGCGGATTCTGTACTCGCCACGGCGGATTCTGTTCTGCCATGGCGGATAATGAAGAATACGCCATGGCGTAAAAAAATAGGTCGTGGTGAGTCTCCGCCGCCACGAATTGATCTCGCTCCACCTGCCCTAGCCATTCATGGCCAACTTGTGTGCAAAGCGCAAGTTGGCAGCTCGACAGACAGCATTTCTAGTTTTCTTCTTGGAAGATCTTGGACATTTTTAGGAGGCAGTAGGGGCAGGAGGTGAAGTGGAACAGGGGGAAATAAGGGATGGGGTGATTTGGAGATAGAAACAGACACAAACAGACAGGTGTAGAGCTCCATTTCAAAGAGAAGATATAGGAATGTAACCTGACACATTACAGGTGCTCTCTGTGCGTGCGTGCACGTGTGTGCGTGCGAGCGTGTGCCGTGCGTGCGTGCGTGTGGTCTATCGCTTTCATTCCATCGATGTGAAAACCTAAACATTGCGGTGTTGATACTAAGTTGTGCATGTTTACATTGTAATGGTTTCCTCTGCTACATCTTCTCCTCCAGAACATGTGTGTGTTGGAGAGCGAGCTGGAGAACCAGCTGGGGGAGTTTCATCTGAAGATGAAAGGTAAGGAAGGAATGAAGGAGGGCTGAAGAATTCACTCATCTGTCTGCCCCCCCCCCCCCCACACACACACACACACAGTACACACACACACACACACACACACACACACACACACTACCTCTCTCATTCCTGTCTTGATATGGAGTTATAATCGGTATGTCCTCCTCCTCCACCTCTCCACTTCTTCCCTCCAGTTCCCTGTAGTCTCCCCTTCTCTATCCCTGTTCTCCCTTCCTTCTCCTTCTCTCGATTAATGTTGTCCTCCTCTCCTCCCCCCACCATCCTAGTGTTCATTTTGTCGACTAAAAACAGACAAAAAATGTGTGCGGACTACTACCGGTAAATAAAAACTAAGCTATGTTTTTGTTTTTTTTATCAAATGTTTTTTATTAAGACAATAAAATCACAATAAGACACGTTATCATAAGTGACTAAAGAAAACAAAACACATATAAAAAACTAAGCTATGTTGACTAAAACTAAGACTAAATGTATTGACAATTTCATCAAAGAAAAAAAGAAAAAAAAAGACTAAATGTTAGGGAGCGACTAGTGGAGAAGAGTCATTTCATGTTTGGTGTTTGCTCTGAAAATAAATGATCTACAAGCTCACAATGCAGATCAGCTATTTTCAGCATGCGAGTGTAAAATCTGCCATTATTACGCCATCAACATACTGATCAACTGTATATCAACTAAAACTAGACTAAAACTTTTCAGATGACTAAAATGTGACAAAAACTAAATTACATTTTATTCAAAAACGGACTAAAACTACATCAAAATGTGCTGTCAAACTCAACACTGCCCCCTGCCCTCCTCTACAATCTCCTGTTCTCCTCGATTGGTTAGCTATTCTTTAACGACTTAAACCCTACAGAGCGTCGCAGTCCTGCCCCCCTTTCATGACGACGACAGGCCCAGAAGACAATTCCCCATACATTTTTCCCATAGACGTTTAAAAAAGTATTTATTTTAAGACATTTTAAGCCTCGGACAAAGCCAACTATTGTTGTCATGACAAATCATGACAATAAACACAACGTTTTGGGCCGATCAAATAATTAGAAAGAAGAAAAGAAGGGCAGGGTACAACACTTTTTTTGTTTGTTTTTCATTTCCTACTACACCACACATCTTAGCAGAGAATAGCCGATCTACAATTATTGTATGCCATTTTATTTCATGCCCAGAAAGGGAGTTTGCTTGCTATAGGGTTCAAGTGGCTATGGGCCGCTATATTGATCAGGGCTACCATGTTGTGCCAGTGATTTATGAGAGAAATGTTGACATGTGTGACCGTCTGTCTCTCTCTGTCCTACAGGTCTGGCTGGATTTGCTAGGCTGTGTGCCGGAGACCAATATGAGGTTGGTGCTGCCCCTCTCTCTCTCTCTCTATCCCTCTCTCGGTAAAAAATAGTAAAAAAATAGTAATTTAGGGATAAGGGGTTTAGCATGGACGAAAATAGAGCCCAGCCCATAATGTGTGTGTGTGTGTGTGTGTGTGTGTGTGTGTGTGTGTGTGTGTGTGTGTGTGTGTGTGTGTGTGTGTGTGTGTGTGGCTGTGGGTGTGCGTGCGTGCGTTCAGATTTTTATGAAGTATGGCCGACAGAGGTGGAAACTCAGAGGAAGAATAGAGCTGAACGCCAAGCAGGTTTGGGACAGTGAAGACATGGTCTTTCTACCTCTCATCACAGAGTTCCTCTCTATCAAGGTGAGTGTCTGTCTTCCGGACGGGAACCCCTTTCGGTGTTTTAAGCATTATGTTATACTTTAGCTATTGAAAAATAGCAGATCTACAAGCTCATAGCGTGGCACCGAGTGCCACGCTACAAGCTTTTATATCTGCTACTTTTGAAAAATCGCAAAAATGTGCTGCAAATCTTTAAATATATATTATTTCACAGAGAAAGAAAGGGTCCCTGGAACTACATCTTTTCAGATGGAGGTCGGCAGCATATACATATATCTTTGGGGGTCCTTGACATGAAATAGTTTGAGAACCACTGACATATAGAAACATAGGTTTTTCAGAAAACTGTCAGGATTTGTAGAATCGTCCTCAGGTCTAAATGAGTTTTAACTGCAGTCACACATATGCAAGATGCAAGATGTTTATTTCTCATGCTCATACAAGTATGTGTGTATAATGTTGGTGTGGCATGCTCCGCCAGACTGCACAATGTAATGAAACTTAAAGGTTTCATGACATTCATTTTCATTTTTATTTATATTTTTTCGTTTTTCTTTTAGGTTTTATAGACTTCAAATTACATCATAACAACCTGAACTTTGAACATTCAGTGGATTTTCAGTGGCATGGGGTTTTCTATGTGTGTTCTGAAGCCTTCTGAGCTGCAATGAAAACAGGCAAAATCAGCAAAAACAGTGACATCTGCTGGCAAGTCCCTATGTCATAATATGGGATTTGTGGAGTCTTACCTCACTCCACAGGTAAATCAGAGCACTTGTTTGAGCCAGAAAACCCCAGAACACAGAAAGTCTACTGAATGTTAAAAGTTCATGTTTTTGGTGCAATTGAACTCAGAAAACCTAAAAAAGAAAATTACACGTTTTTGTCACAATCCCTTTAACAAAAACAAACAGAAGAAGAAAAAAATATATATGAGGAAAAACAAGGCGTAAAGTGTGTCAAGTCAAGTGTGTCAGTGTGTACAGTTTTTGTTTGCAAAGTGTAGAGAATTGTGAATTACCAATACAGTAAATATTGTAATGCCATGCCATCTAATTATGTTTATATGGGAATGTGTGGGGGCTGTGTCCACAGAGAGTGTTTTTTTTAAGTGGAAGGGCACTTTATCGACACGCTGTGTGTTCGAACCGATCAACCGAATGTCCAGCGTCCGCTCATCCGGGTTATTAGCACAAATAGCTTATAGCTGAAACCAATAAGGTAAACAAGAGCTTCTCATAGGCTGTGATTCAAAACGACATGACCCCTTTCTTGTTGTGGTTATATGTCATTCCATTGTCTTCCATTCCCTCTCAAATCGGTGACAGAGAAGAGAACGAGTCGTAGAGAACGAGATGCCATTTGAAATCAACTAAACAAGCAGCAGGGCTGTAAAAGTTTCTAATAGTTTCTGTGGTCCCTCAGGTGACGGAGCTGAAGAGCTTGGCCAATCACGTGGTCGTAGGGAGCGTGTCGTGCGAGACCAAGGACCTGTTTGCTGCTCTGCCCCAGACTGTGGCTGTGGACATTAACGACCTGGGGACAATTAAATTAAGTCTGGAGGTCACGTGGAAGTGAGTACTGCATCATTTTATCTGTTCAGTCAGTATAAGTCAGTGGTTTTCAACCAGTGGTCCGTGAGGGGGTTCCAGGTGCTAAATGGAGAGTTTGTAACCTAACAGACCCTTATATTATTGGTCTAAAATGACCCTTACGGGTCCATTTGGTTTAATTCGAAGAATTATTATTTTGTCTGTTATCTCTCCTAATGGTACCAAAATCAATACAGCATTGACAAAATATTATCCTATGATAAATACCGTATTCAAAGTTTTGAGTTTGAGAGGCTAAATGTCATCAAATGGTGGTCCGTGGCTCAAATACCAAATAAATTAATGGGCCTTGATATGAAAAGGGTTGAAAACCACTGGTATATATGTCAACTACAATCACAACTGGAATGACTCAATTAGCAATTACAAGTGTGGTTGCCTCTTATAATAGATTTTACTCTTTATCACACGCATTTATATAAGTGGAGATGCTGATGTCATATGTCATACTTCATAATAATGGAACAATGGAAAACCCCACAGACCAACAATCCCCCACATGATGTCAGACGTTATACTGTAAAAGCATACAATAAACTGACAACAATATTTATTGGTGTGGTTGCCCTTTGGCCAACCACACTAATTAATTTGTTTCTTTACGCATTCATTCGTTCATTCATTCATTCGTCCATTCATTCATTCATGCATTCGTTCGTTCGTTCGTTCGTCCATTCCTTCATTCATTCATTCATTCATTCATTCGTCCATTCATTCATTCATTCATTCATTCATTCATTCATTCATTCATTCATTCATTCATTCATTCAATCATTCATTCATTCATTCATTCATTCATTCATTCGTCCATTCATTCATTCATTCATTCATTCATTCATTCATTCATTCGTCCATTCATTCATTCATGCATTCATTCGTTCGTTCGTTCATTCATTCATTCATTCATTTTTATTCAGTTACTTTCTACCATCTGGCAGACCACACAAATTGTTTTTTCTTCACTTTAACTATACATTGATATATTTCTTTATCCCTGAACCTGCACCCCCCCCTTGCTTTCAAACTCTCAGTCCATTTGATAAGGACGACCAGACGTCGCTGGCGAGCACGGTCAACAAAGTTCCGACGGTCAACAAGAGATTCTCGACGGTCTTCAACCAGAGTCCGCCCGACACCCCGTCGCTACGGGAACAGGCATTCTATGTACGTGAGACCCCCACTGCCCACCCTTCTCTCTCTCTCTCTCTCTCTCTCTCTCCATTCGGTTAGTGAGGGTTGCTGATAGGGGTGGAACGATTCACTTACCGCCCGATTTGATCTCGATATCTAGGGTGCCAATTCCATTCATATTGTGATTCTATGTTGCGATCGATACGTTCCTATCTAGTGTCACAAAGTCATGAACCTCATTCATATTCCCAAGAAACTTTAGGACAGTTATTGTTTGTTATAGTTACAGTTATAGAAGCTACTACGTTTGCCGTTGGTTCGCATCGATAGAAGCCGAGTACAGAGACGTTTCTAATGGCGCTGAAGTGCCCCTGTACACACAGTTACAGTATCCTATCTTTGCATAATGCTGCCATAAACTACCGTTAAACTTGGTAGTATAACTGTAAACCATTGTAACATTTTTTTATGGTTTCTCAAGCATAAACACACAGAGACACATAGACACACACACACAGACAGACACACACACACACACACACACACACACACACACACACACACACACACACTTGTATAATAGTGGCTTTAGTGAGATTATGAAGTACGTTTGATTGTATGTGGAGATAAAAACTGTGGGTTTGTTACCGTATCCAGTGTGAATATACACATACTGTACCTTAGGGATTCATATTTCAGCCATTGATTTGTCACTCACTCATACAGCACAGGTACGAGCAGCGACATGTTAGTTTGGCATGTTTTGCAGAACATGCCAAAGGAAGGGAAGGAAGAGCCATCCATTTTCCTGTGGGTTCCTAATAGCTTGGAGTAATTCGATTAAATGTGATGCTTGGTGAAAACTCTTGGGTCCTGCTGCCCCAGGCTACATCTACAACATTCAGCTGGAGGTGGTGTTTCGTTAAAACAACCTTCCAGCTTCCTTCCTAACAACTCCATTCCCGTTTGTTCCCCCATGGCTGTTCATTGGCTGTGTGCCGTGCAGTCGCTGCCACGGAGCTTGACCATTGGCCAGCGGTGCTGGACATTGATGTTTGTGTTCCGAGACCGAGACGCTCTGAGCCACAGTTGCTCGTATATCGTCAACCCCCCTGCTCGGCCGCACACTGCCGTAAGTTGTGATTAGAGGTTTAGAGAGCCTGCGGCCTTCAGTTCAAAATAAATCCTATAGAACTACCCACTGAGTTCTACAGAACCTACGACCTACAATAGAATCCTGTAGAACTACCCACTGAGTTCTACAGAACCTACGACCTACAATAGAATCCTGTAGAACTACCCACTGAGTTCTACAGAACCTACGACCTACAATAGAATCCTGTAGAACTACCCACTGAGTTCTACAGAACCTACGACCTACAATAGAATCCTGTAGAACTACCCACTGAGTTCTACAGAACCTACGACCTACAATAGAATCCTGTAGAACTACCCACTGAGTTCTACAGAACCTACGACCTACAATAGAATCCTGTAGAACTACCCACTGAGTTCTACAGAACCTACGACCTACAATAGAATCCTGTAGAACTACCCACTGAGTTCTACAGAACCTACGACCTACAATAGAATCCTGTAGAACTACCCACTGAGTTCTACAGAACCTACGACCTACAATAGAATCCTGTAGAACTACCCTCTGAGTTTTACAGAACCTACGACCTACAATAGAATCCTGTAGAACTAGAAGTTTAGGGATGAGGGGTTTAGCATGGACGGAGATAGAGACCATACGACCTACAACAGAATCCTGTGGAACTAGCCATTGCAGTAAGTTGTGTTGGGAATGATCTAGATCCTTGTGTAATAGGTTAGTAACGTGTACCACTAACCAGAATCCTATTTAGGAACTTGTGATGTTTTCTTGTTGGGATTTTGAACATGGACAAAACTAACGTGATTTAGCGAAACCCAATACAGTAGAATCATCTGTGTCCAACAACATGGTCTTTTTTTCTTTTTTAGAACTATGCATGTGCTGTAGAGTCACTGCCTGTCACCAAGTCCACTTGCAACATGCATCTTTGTATTGACAAAATATTCTCTCTGAATTAGTTCCAAGTTCACAAAAGACCTGTATGAGAGAACATACAGTACAATGGAAATACGGAAGTGGAAGTGCGCAATATCTGAAGTCGTCAGTCACTGAGGCAGAACGGTACAAAACCAGGGAAGGCTCCAGGCAGCAGGGTGTATGCCAGGTTAAGATAAGACAATTAAGAAGACCATCTATTAGTTATTTGTAAGAGAGCCAGTGAGTTCAATGACAGATTGTAATTGTCTTCTGGGTTCCAATTTCAGAATGGTCAATAACCCCCTGAATCTATGCCATATTCGCTGTGCGTTGATAGAACCTACTCAGCAATTTAGCATGAGTGAATGCCGCTGAAAGGATTCAGTTCCAGTCTGTCGCCCGGGTGATAATTGACGGATCAGAGCCCACGGCTGTGGCTTCCAGAGGAGATAATTAAGGGAGTAGGAGTGTGTCCACAGCGTGAGCTGACCAGAGGGGCTGTTAGTTGACTAATTGTGCGAGCATTTTGGGCTTTGTTAGTTTAGCTAATATTAGCTCGCTAGCTGACAGTCTGTCGAGGCTTGTTGCCAAAACTGACGGCTTTATCAGACACAGGCCCCGTCCCTGCATGGCACAGGAGAGATGGTGGTGGATGGGGCTGTTGGCTTCCTGCTCCTGTCAACTCATTTCCTGGCCGTGACAGCCAAAATGATCATGACACAAGTAGTGTCACGATACTCAAAGTCAGGCCACAGAGACATCATGTTTATGGCTAATATGCTTTGTGAATTATATATTATGCTAGAATAATTATATTTAAATGATTTTGCCTATTGTGGTGAATAAATCTTACCATGCACAGTGTAAAGCCATTAGTGGCATCTACACAATTCACTGCACACACAACGAACTCTATTTCACACAGACGGTCCAACAAAAACTCCTCTTATATTTTAGGTGAGAAATAATCAATGCAGTTGTTCAGTATTGGTTCATTTCACATTTACAATGGCTAGCTTAAGGTTTATTAACAATATTCAGGAGTTTCCATGCAGTTGTTTGTACAGTCAGGCAGTCATCTTGATGAGACAGTGTCAGTGGTTCTTAGTTAATATAGCAACACAATAATTTCAACCACTTTATCCGTATTTTATACTTTGGCAATTAAAAATAGTTAGATGTTGCTAGAAAAGTATTGAAAATGTTGATGACATTTTTTAATAATTGAGATATTTTGGGGGCTTTTTCTGCCTTCATTGATAGTTATAGTCAAAAAAATGTGTGTACACCAGTTAACTATGGAATCGTGCATTTCCCAGTGTGTCAGGCACCATATATGGTGCCCAGGTCTCGTGACATCATGTGACATCATCAGGGATGGGGATGTGGAGACCCTGATGTCATAGTAAATGCGACCTGCTGTCGCAGTTAAGCCCATATGATCCCTGATGTCATCAATATTGGCCAGCAACTCTACATCTGACCTCAAACCTAAAACCCTAAACCCAAAACTCTCCATATATGGATTTATGTCAGAACCTGTTCTGGCATTCCATATGTTGATCCTTCCCCATCCATCCTTCCTCGTCAATGTCTCCCTTTTGACTTATACCTGTCTATTCAAATTTGGAACTCGTCTAGACGGGCCTGCCCCAAAGTTATTAGTGCAGCCGCGCCCGGCAGCCGGCGAAAACTAGAGTTCTCAACATCCCCTGAGAACCCCTACCTGGGCCCTCATCAAACCCTGTACACACTCAAGATAGGAAGGAAGGAAACAGGAGGCCTACCTGGTTGAAAAACAGCCATAGCCGTCATCACAAATGTGTTGAGGTCAGCACATTTGGGCAAGTGGACTAGTCAGTAGACTGACAGGAAATGAGGAGAGAAAGATGGGGAGTGACTCGCAGCACCGGTCGTCGGGATCGGGAGTCGAACCCGCGACACGCTGTCAGGCGGCACTAGCAGCCTATATGTGCCTAGATGGATAGTGGATACGACAGCCATCCGGGGACATTAATTGAGAATTAATTAACACAATTATTTTCTTCCCTGGCACAACATATTTTCAGATGGGGGTCAGTGGTGGACAAATGCATATCAATTTGGGGGTCCTCCATATGCAAACATTCGAGTGAATTAAGTTATCTTAATTCATGTTGGTGTCACCACCAGTCTTCTGACCTGTCCATGTGTCCCTCATCCCTACTTTTACGGGACTTTAAACATTCCTCTCTGTAGTGTAGAACATGCTTCATCTTGACACTTCTCTCTGTAGAACATGCTCCGTCGTCATGAAGAGCTGGAGAACGGAACAGCGTGGTCTAACTCATCAGAGTCGTCAGATGATTCCTCCAGTCCTCAGTTGTCTGTGGGAGGACTGCGCAACTCTTCACAACACAAGGTAACAAACTATATCCTTTGTCTTCTGCTCTGATGCTCTACTCTTCCCTACTGTCTCATCACTCTACTCCTCTGTCCCTCCCTCTTTTTAGATTAGATTCAATTTATTGTCACTGCACATAGTATAGATATTCCACTGTTACGTTCTTAGCTTACGCATGTTTCATGATAAATGCTTTTTATGTGATTTTATGTGATGTATGATGCTTTTTTGTTCTTGCTTAATGTAAATCGCTCTGGATTAAGAGCGTCTGCTAAATGCCTAAATTGTAAATTGTAATTGTAAATTGTATAGTATACAAATACTTTGACAATGAAATAAAGAGTGGCGCCTAGCCAGAAGTGCAATACAGTAATGCAGTAAATGAGAGAATAAGCAGTGTTGGGGAGTATTAAGCTACATGTAGCTGAGCTACGTAGCTTAGCTACATTTTGCTGTAGCTTGTGGTATTTTAGCTACATTCATATTTGTGTACCTCGTCAAGTAGCTCAGCTACTTTTTGGGTCATTTTTTGTAGCTTAGCTACTCAAGTTACAAGCTACAATTTTGGGTCTCCCAGAGGGGAGGAGGGTCTCCCAGAGGGGAGCAGGGGTCTCCCAGAGGGGAGCAGGGTGGGAGGGGTCTCCCAGAGGGGAGCAGGGTGAGGAGGGGTCTCCCAGAGGGGAGCAGGGTGGGAGGAGGGGTCTCCCAGAGGGGAGCAGGGTGGGAGGGGTCTCCCAGAGGGGAGCAGGGTGGGAGGGGTCTCCCAGAGGGGAGCAGGGTGAGGAGGGGTCTCCCAGAGGGGAGCAGGGTGGGAGGGGTCTCCCAGAGGGGAGCAGGGTGAGGAGGGGTCTCCCAGAGGGGAGCAGGGTGGGAGGAGGGGTCTCCCAGAGGGGAGCAGGGTGGGAGGGGTCTCCCAGAGGGGAGCAGGGTGAGGAGGGGTCTCCCAGAGGGGAGCAGGGTGGGAGGAGGGGTCTCCCAGAGGGGAGCAGGGTGGGAGGGGTCTCCCAGAGGGGAGCAGGGTGAGGAGGGGTCTCCCAGAGGGGAGCAGGGTGGGAGGAGGGGTCTCCCAGAGGGGAGCAGGGTGGGAGGGGTCTCCCAGAGGGGAGCAGGGGGAGGAGGGGTCTCCCAGATGGGAGCAGGGTGGGAGGAGGGGTCTCCCAGAGGGGAGCAGGGGGAGGAGGGGTCTCCCAGAGGGGAGCAGGGTGGGAGGGGTCTCCCAGAGGGGAGCAGGGGTCTCCCAGAGGGGAGCAGGGGTCTCCCGCATGTACATTCTCAATTTAACGCTGAAAAATAAAAAGTAGCTGAGCTACTTTTCCTATGTAGCTGTAGCTTTACAAGCTACATTTCTCCAGGGGTAGCTATGTAGCTTGATCAAGCTACTGCCATGGTGAGCTACTTGTAGCTTTACAAGCTACGCTTTCAAAGTAACTTCCCCAACACTGAGAATAAGTTCAGCAGGGAGACATCAACAGGAAAGAAGCTGTTCCTGAGCCTACTGGTACAGGAGCCAATAGTTCTGTAGCAGTAGCGCCTCCCAGAAGGGACAAGGGAAAAGAGTCTGTGGTTTGGATGAGAGGGATCTTTCACAATACCTCTCGCCCTACGCAGACATCTCTGGCGCTGTAGGTCCTCAATGGAGGGGAGTTGTGTGCCGATGATGTATTGGGCTGTCTTGACTACCCGTTGCAGGGCCTTCCGGTCAGATACTGTGCAGTTGTTATACCACACTGAGATGCAATTGGTTAATATGATCTCAATGGTGCAGCTGTAAAAGTTCACTAGAATCAGCGGAGACAGGTGAGCCTTCCTCAGTCTCCTCAGGAAGTAGAGACGCTGCTGCGCCTTCTTGTACAGGATGGAGCAGTAGAGAGCCCATGAGAGGTCCTCAGAGAGGTGGACACCCAGGAACTTAAAACTGGACACCCACTCCACCACCGCCCCGTTGATGTGGATGGGGGTGTGGTCACAGCGGTTAGCTCTCCTGTAGTCCACAATGAGCTCCTTTGTCTTTGTGGTGTTGAGAGCCAGGTTGTTGCCAGTGCACCACGCCGCCAGGTGCTGGACCTCCTCCTTGTAGGCCGACTCATCATTGAGTCGGCCTACAGAAAATAGGAGCTCTACAAGCTCACAATGCGTTGCAAGTTCCACATTGTGAGCGGAAATATGTAATGTAAAGTGAAAACAGAATCGGCAGTAGTGTAGAGTCCTGCCGCTGCGGCACTCCAGCCAACCATGTATATAGGCCGGGTTTCGAAAGTTGTTGCATATCATTGTGGTCTGGGCTTTAGTGTCCTACACAAATTAACTTGAATGTGTATGTATGATCGGGTGCGTGAGATATTTAAAGTTTTTCAGTTTGGCCATCTCCGTTGTGTGCACAATGTTTGTGTATTGACTGCTCTCACCATTCTGAGTGCTCTCTCTGTGATTGGGTTGGTAATATGTGTTAACTACTGTGCCTCACTAGCAGCTTGGTGTGTAGGCTATATAACAATAGACCATCACTAGGCTACGGCTAAGCACTTTGCATAACGACCATAGATAGACCGCTCACCGCAACTCCTTTGTCAGACAGAGTACCCTACAAATGAATGAAAAGAATAAAGTTTTCTCAAGTAAGAAGATTTTATGTGTGTCTTCCTCCCTTTGAAGCCATCGGCGGTGGTGACCCCAGAATTGCAGCCGGCTGCAACAGGAAGTCCCACGCCTCCGGTTGACATCATGTTCAGTCCCAGAGACTCTGCCTCCTCAACGCCAAAGTCCTCCCACAAAGTCTACACCACTGTAACGGAACAGCAAGCAGAGGAGCTCAGGTGTTTTATTTTATTTCTACTCTTTTTGTCATTGTTGTCAGATAACAAGTGTAATTAACAGGCAGATATACATTAATTAAATCAGTGTTTCCCCTCCTTGGTAACCCAGGTGTTTTTATTTTGTGTTTCTCAAGCTTTCTCAAGCTATTGATTATCAATATTTTTGGTCACAAACATTGTGATACATATTTGACTGGAGTGATATTTGAAGTGGAGTAGACTGCCTTATAATTTTTTTTTGCAAGTCTTGGACTTATTTTTACTTGTATGTGAATAGCATATTTGACATAAAAGTGTATCTGAAACGCTTCATATATCCATAGCTTGTTTGATTAATGATTAATTAATGTGTTGATAGCACCTACACTCTGGAACACACTGCCCTTGCAGATCAAGCGTACTCCTATTAATACTTTGTATTCATTTTGTTGATTTTTGCTGCTGTTATTTTTATTTAGCTGCTGTTTATTATATTGCTGTTTATTGCAATGTCTTCTGCTGCTTATATTCCTATTTGAATTTGTAAAGCACTTTGTAATTGCAATTTTGAAAGGTGCTATATAAATAAAGTTGTATTGCTATTTATTATTGATGTATTTAAAGGGAGGAAGAGGAGCTTCCAGTCACTGTGACAGCAACACCCAGACAAGAGGAAGAAGAGGACTCTGGGAAACTGTCGTCCGTACCAGCAGCGGCAGGTGGCGCCAGCGTGCACAACAACGGCCTGGCCTCTCGCTCGTACTCACGCTCACTGAGCCACATCAGCGAGAGCAGCGCCGACGGCGTCTGCGCTCTGACGGACAGGTCCGCCACGGCGGAATCGTCCGAGGTCTCGTCTTTGGCGGAATCCGCCGCCGTCTCGGTCGATGACATTGAAACGGAATCACCCGCGAGAACGCCCGAAACGCCGCGGATCTCCGTCGCCACGGACGAAGCAGCATCGCCAAAGGGTGTTGTCGTCAGGGTGGATAACGCAAAGGACGACGTGTCGGATTGTCACGCGGTTGTGGTTGAAGTTACCGAAAATCACAGGGAGGGAGTGGAGGAGAGTGTGGACCGTAACACTCTCTCACAGAGCACTGACATGCTTTCACAGAGCACTGACACACTCTCACAGCCCAGCACGCTCTCACAGCCCAGCGCGATCTCACAGAGCACTGAGGACGGGGCTTACGTGGCCCACCGCGTGGTGGTGGAGGCAGAGGAGAGGCCTGAGCACGAATCGTGTTCAGAGCACGGAGAAGGTACGTTACACCATAGAGTAGACATATATAAAGGCTAGATGGCTCAAGGCAGAGTCTCTGACAGCCATCTTGCTGAGGTGCTACAGTACAGTATAATCTTATGGCAGCTCAAACAAAAATACTCATAACTCGCTCAAATCTTGACGGATTTACAAACGGTTGGTTTATTACAAACGTTATCAACGTGGCTGATTCAGGAAGCTTATTTGCTTAATGTTATATTTTATATGAACATCATATAAAAGCATATAAGTATGCGGACGTCTCTGACGTTTGTAACAAACCAAACCTGTTCTTTTTAAAAGTACATGCCCCATGCACTCTCCATTGGCCATCTAGCCTTTCTTATATATATGGTAACACTTAGTATGTATCCCATGTTTATAACACATTATGTAATGAAAAAGTTCATGATTATAAAAATTATCATGAACTTCATCATCACACATTAAAAAGCTTATTTGGTATGCATAGCAAGTGTTACCTAAATTTGTATTCATTTTTAGGGCCACAAATTACACATTAGAAAGCACGAGTGTCTATTTCACTCATTCTTTTTATTTTTATTTTTTTTTTTTACTGCAGTAATTGCCTGTCATAATTTCACCCCCCTCCGTATCGAAGTATTGGACAGATGTTAATATTTTTTTATTTTATTTTATATTGTCTTATAATATTTTTTATAATGCGTTATAAACATGGAATACATAGCAAATTATGAATTATTATAATACTTGATATTATAAGTCATTATAATAAAGTTTATACTGTGTTATGATTAAGCTTATAAAGTATAATGATTATTTATCAGCGCTTATAATTATAATTATACATGTTTATGAGAAGATTATAATATCTTATAAGTGTGTTCATAATGCGTTATAAATGTGGGATGCATAGCAAGTGTTACCCCCCAGGTTTTACCTGAATTAGGCTACGGACCCCCATTTAATGGCATTTCTCTGGGACCCCAATGTATATTGTAAAATCAAAGTTAATTTAACTCTGAGAGTGTACAAATGTAACCAAATTGACCTGTTAGGGTCCATTTGGTTCCATTTGTACACTCGCTGCGTTACAGACCCATAAGGGTCCATTTGGTTCCTAATTATGATTTAGCTGGGGACCCCCTGGAACTCCCTCAAGGACCCCTGCGGGTCCCCGGACCCCACTTTATAAACCACTAAGACACCATGTACCTGACCTACTACTTCCTAAACGTCAACGCCGTCTGCAATCACAACGCCAGAGGGAGCTCCACTAATCACGTTCAACCCAGATTTGGCTCAAGCAAGGGATTAAACTCACTTCGCTCCTATGCCAGAAAAATGTGAAACGCCCTGCCAACAGTGGTAAAGGAATGTGAATCCTTACTCTCCTTTAAAACCGCCCTCAAAGAGCACCCATGCGTGGCTGCAATTTGAACCTGGCCCCCAGTAAAAAGTCAAAGTCAAATGAAGGACCGCCAATGGAAACAAGCCAAGGTTTTAAGAAAGACTTGTGTTCTGTACTGCAAACTGTTTCCCATTTTGGTGTTTTAAGCATTGTGTTATACTTTAGCAGTTTAAAAATAGCAGATCTACAAGCTCACAGTGCGGCACCGAGTGCCGCGATACAAGCTTGAAGATCTGCTATTTTTGAAAAATTGTGAAAATGTTCTTTAACTTTTTAACTCAAATATTTGTTGTTCCAGGGGGGTCCCTGGAACAACATATTTATTTATTTATTCAGATGGCAGCCAATTACATATATTTTTGGGGGTCCTTGAAATGAAAATGTTTGAGAACGACTGACATACTGTAGAAACATAGGTTTTTTCAGAAAACTGTCAGGATTTAGAAGACATTTGTAGAATCGTCCTCAGGTCTAAATGGGTTAATAAAGTATATTCACTCAATCAGTAGGTGAGGAGGTGTCGGTGGACAGCGGCGTGGAAGAGGCCGTGGCAGCGGTCATTTCATCTCTGGACGACTGCAGAGGACAGTTCCCTGAGCTGCAGCTCCTGGAGCAAGAAGTGAGGCTGCTGCAAGCTACGTTGAAGGTGAGAAGATAGAGGGGGTCGAGGCTTTGTTTGGATTTATCAAAGTTGGAGTTGAGTTTCATGTACTAAAAACAATAGTGCTGTTACAGGCCATCTATATACTTACAAGTATTTAGCATATTCTACTTTTGGCGTGGAAGTGAAATTGCCATCTCAACCCATTAAAACTGCGAAAGCATCTGTCATTTCAGATTTGAGCCTTGGCTATTCAACATTGTAAGAAAGGTGATGGGGCGCACGCCGCACACACCAAGACTGCATTTTAGGTTTTATTCTTTATAATACCGAATGACAGACGTTTCGGCTATCCAACCTTCCCATCACCTTTCTTACAATTTGATTTGAACGGATAACGCACCATAATGGGTGCCGCAATGTTTATTTATTTCTCCCAAAACATACATTTTGTAACCGGGGACCATATATTATTTCTTTCACCCAAAACATACATTTTGTAACCAGGGATCATATCGTTTAGAGAAATACGCCTCAAATCAAGCCTCAAATTGAGCCAAAAAGAAGATTCTGAGATATTATGATTCTAAAAAATTGCGTCCCCATAGACGGCATAAGCCAGCGGAATTTTCATCGCACCGCTACCGGAGTGTTATGACACCGCTGTGAACCGTAATCAATTGAACTTAAAATAGGCGTCAAAAGGCGAACTTGGCACAGAGGGCGTTTAGACCGGGAGGCGTCAAAAGGCGTTATCTGCGCCAAGTGAGTTTTAATGTGTTAAAATGATAATTTATTCTTCATCTGCTCATCAATTAAAGCTTTACTGCTTGAGTAATGTGAAAGTGAAAGTGACTCTAGCCCAGTAGTTAAGACTCCTCCTTACTTGAGTGACTCTAGCCCAGTAGTTAAGACTCCTCCTTACTGGAGTGACTCTAGCCCAGTAGTTAAGACTCCTCCTTACTGGAGTGACTGGATCAACTTCCTGTCCTCTTTGTGTCTGTCTATTGACCAAGACAGATAAAATACCTCGAGAGGGTGGTCTGTCCTGGACAGAAACGGAGCCAGGCCAGAACAAGTGAGGGAGGGAACTAAGCTTCCCGGAAAGCCTCGTTCCCCTGGGGTGCAGGAATAGGGTGGGGACCTTCCTGCCTCTTCCTGAAGTAAATTTCACCTTCTCCAGAGTCGGCTATAAGATGCGTCAGTCAGTGGATAAAAAGAGAAGTGTTGCAGAGTGAGTCATACCGGAGTCTCTCCCCACTGACTCAGGCAGTGCCCACAGTCAATTATTCTTTGGGAACCAAAATCGCCCCCTACCTATATACAAGAGTAGGCTACTAGTGCCAATGTTAAATGATTGCTGTATATCATTGATGTCCTATGAAATCCATGTTTCCTCTTTTCTGTGTGTGTGTGTGTGTGTGTGTGTGTGTGTGTGTGTGTGTGTGTGTGTGTGTGTGTGTGTGTGTGTGTGTGTGTGTGTGTGTGTGTGTGTGTGTGTGTGTGCGCGTGTGTGCGTGTGCGTGTGTGTGTGTGTGTGTGTGTGCGCAGGGTGGCAGCCAAAGCCGGTCACCCAGCGTGGCCAGCCTCACGGTAGAAACAGCTCTGGGAAGCTTTGACTTCCTCAACAGCTCCGACGAGGAAGAGGATGATGGACAGAAGACAAGTAGAAAGACCAAGTCAGTGAAATGGCTATTTCATAGAGCAGTGGTTCTCAAACTTTTTCATGTCAAGGACCCCCAAATTGACACATTACATTATGTATATACTTTTCATTAGTATATTGTAAAATCAAAGTTTATTTAACTCTGAGAGTGTACGAGTCCATTTGGTTCCATTTGTACACTCTCTGAGTTACAGACCCATAAGGGTCCATTTGGTTCCTAATTATCATTTAGATGGGGACCCCCTGGAACTCCCTCAAGGACCCTTAGGGGTCATAGAGCAGGGGTTCTCAATTTGGGGACCCATTATTTTGGGCGTTCCCCAGATTATTTCCCCCTTTGCAACTGAATGGCTGGAGTTTACATAGTACACAGTACATGCATAAACCTTCCTTAAAAAGGTCTTAAAACTCCATTAATTGTCACGTCACTGTCATATGGGGACCACCCAAAATCATGTATTTTAGCATCTTAGCTGAATTTTCTGTGTTACGGTTTTCCCTACGATTTAACATCGGTATTGAAGCTTTTGATGAATACTTGATGATTCTCAGACTGGGTAGGGTAACCCTCACAAAAAACATGCAGTAATCCTGGTCTCTAAACTACCGGCCAGCCGGGGTGTCTGATGGAGGGGAAAGGAACTGTTCGGAATAACGTGTTCCTTCCACACGTTACGTCCGGCCGGGGAAACTCCCCCCTCTCGAAAAGAAGCAGCTTGGACTCCTCATGCATAGAAGGAAGCATGAGGTCAGTCCGCTGCCCCCCGAGGTTGGCAGAGGAATTGTTGCGCCCAGGATTACATTTGATAATTGACACACATTGAAAAATGGGTTGCAAAATCGTGGGATAAAAATAAAATAAAAAGATTCTCAGACTGGTGACTGTTGTGTATGTACAGTGAGTTTTGTGATTTAAGAATGTGATTTGTGTTAATATAACACAATCACATATGTAAATATGTAATTTCTACATATTAATGCTGGCCACCACAGTCCACAGTACATACAGATGTGTAAGGGAATAGTACTTTAATTTCTAATGTGATAGTTTGCTGCCATCTAGTGGTGGTACCTTGCCTTGCAACTGAAAAAGCTAGGAAGAGGAACATAGCACAAAGGATCACTGGCTAATAAGCCTTGCCTTAATGCATTATAATTGCCCTCTATAACTAAAAACACTGTCAATATTTTACTATTTGTCTTTTATAAAGAATTCGTTTCACTGAATAGTTGATGATATGTCCATATATATGGAATGTAGGACTGGATCATTTTTAAATATATGACAAAACCCCATAATCTTATTTTAGGGAGGGACAAAGTTATTGTATTACTTATTATTACTACCATGATTTGTTCTAACTTGTGATGACCATTGTGTTCCCAGTGCTCAGCGGGAGAGGGGCTGGGACACGCCCACCTCCAACACCTCCCCTCTCACCACTGGCTGCACTGCTCTAGACTCCGCCCTGGTGGTCCACCTCAAGAACTGCAGCTCTCAACTCCTGGTGAGACATAAGAGAAGTCAACGCAATGTGGAAGACAAGTCACTGGTTTAGTGATTGAATACTTAATTAACAGTTTGCAAATAGTACAGTGGTAGGATTATACAATGATGCTAAAAGGATAGGATAGCCCCAAGGGCTTGTCCACAGATTCTGTCCACAGTTCCATGCTGTATTGAAGTGATAGCCATAGCAGAGATAACAGGCAAACGTTGATCGAAATAACAATTATTTAGCATTCTCTAATTGTGTAGACTTCTTGTAAATAAGGCCAAATTTGATCTGCAGAGCATTTTTTGTATTTGCACAAATAAAAAGGTACTGTGATGTGTTGTACCTGCAGTGTCTGGGTGCCTTTGGGCCTCTGTGCTGTGAAGTAAAGTACTGTGGTGTATGCATTGTATACCGGTAGTGTCTGGGTAGCTTTGTAAAGTACTGTGATGTGTTGTACTTGTACCTGTAGTGTCTGTGTAGCTTTGTAAAGTACTGTGATGTGTTGTACTTGTACCTGTAGTGTCTGGGTACCTTTGTAAAGTACTGTGATGTGTTGTACTTGTACCTGTAGTGTCTGGGTACCTTTGGGCCTCTGCGCTGTGGAGAGATGTACGCTCTGGACAGACTGCTGCGAGAGGCCAGAGTACTGGAGATCATCCGACGAATCACCAAGGAAGGCCTCACACAGGTCACAAAGCCTGATGAAGGTATGGATGGGATGGGAGGCCATCGGCCTTGTCCCCTATTCTGTCTGCATCTCTGTGTCTATTAGGGGTGCAACGGTTTACGGTATGAAACGGAACCGTTCGGTACAGCATACACGGTTCAATACGCCCTAAATTAATACATTTCTTACAGCTGCAGAAAATGTATTTCTTGGTCACACACCGTCCTACTTGTTGGCCACACACCATTGCACTGAACGCAGAGGGAAAATGGTAAAATGAACTGCTGTGGGCACCGGTCGGGGCACATGGGCACCGCGGCCACTGTGGCCGTCTAGGCATATACTTTTTCGAGGGGCACACGGCCAAAGAGAGGGGCAACGACGGCCATGGCCGCCGTGGCCGCCGTGTATTTCCTGCCCTGCTCGGATGCAAGCTTGCTTGAAAGTAGCCCTGAAACATGACTGTCATAACGAGCGTCATGTGTTGGCTAGCTTGAAAATGTCCCGTTCGCATATTGATCAGCCTACCTAACGTTGTTGTGCTCTCTCCACTCTGTCCTCCTCTCTGCCTGCCCTGCACCCTCTCCCACCACCCTCTCCATCCTCCTCTATCTGTGTCCCAGTCGTCCCCCAGCTGGAGCAGTGCCAGGGGGCCGTGTCGCTGTGGCAGAAGTGTGTGGGCGCTGCCAGTGTGTACAGCGTGTCCGCAGAGGCCTTCGTGGTTGCACTGGCACGACTCTACCTCACTAAACTACCCGAGAGGACCACCAGCCTGAGTGACACGGGTACGGCTCAGAATCCTCATAGTCGGTTTCCATGTTGAAAAGTGTTCAATTAAACATTAAAAAAGCTGAAATAACAGATCTACAAGAAATTGCTGATCGACAAGCTTGTTGTGAGCTTGAAGATCTGCTATTTATTTATTTTATAAAATTGTCAGTCATTTCTTTGTATATTTGACATATCTTCCCTGTGCAATTTTGATTACGAAGCCTAAAAGACGAAACGGAATGAATTTCTTTATTGATACAGTATGTTCCAATGTCTGATGCCAAAAACACATTTTAATCGTTAATCTCAATTATTAGTGTGACAATTAATCGTCAACTTATATTTGTGATCGTGACAGCCCTACCCACTCTGCATTTGATTAGTTTGGGGTGTTTGGCATTGTCAGTAGTTAGTATGTTTAGGTGGTGATCTAATGAATACATGTTTTGTTAAAGGAAAACGTATGTTCTACAGGTAACAAGAACACTCGGCGGATTTACCCTTTTTGCCGACTTCTCAAGACAAGTCGGCAAACCGTGGAGAATATTCGGCAGACTCTTAAGAAGATTCGCCGCGCGACGACTCTTCTTCAGATTCTGCCGAATATTCTCCACGTTTCGGGGCACTTTCAGCAGCTGCAGCTGCAAGTTTCTGAATGTTAGCTACTGCTAGCTACTGTGCTAACGATGCTAAAGCAACACAACCACATTTTTTTATTAATCCCGTGATCGGGACGGGACGGGAATGCCATCTATCTAGAATCATAATGATCATTTTCAGGAAGGAAACAACGCTCGCCGCGGTGCTCAGGCTCACTGCTGGCTGCCTGCTGTAGCCAGGGGGGTGGAGCTGGGTGGACCGCAGTGTTTGTTTACAATAAAGTTTCAATAGTTGTCACTGTACAATACTTTAAAACAGTTGTCATGTTGCACACAATCAATTTGGTCATAGCAGCCGCTGAGCCGCCTGTAGCCTCTCCTCTCCAAGCAGCAGCCCACGGTGCCTGCACCGTGAGACCGCAGTGAGAACGCTATAGCATTGCAAGAAGCTAAGGCTTAGCTGCTAAGCTAACACAACACCAGCCATGGTGGTGGTGATGTTAGCTTAGCGTAGCGTAGCTTGCTGCTGCTTGGCTGTTCAACTTCACTTCATCTCTGCCTATAATTTTTTCTTATTGTTACCCTGACACCGGAGCTGCAAAAACAGACAGATCTACAAGCTCTACAATCTCAACTATCAAACTCCAGCTAGTCCCACTCCTCTGAACTCCAGGCTGCATGAACAGTGCTCGAGCGCTCAGTTTTCTGCCCCCCTCAATGTCGCAAATGTTGCGCATTCACTTCAACTTCAATGGCTCTTCTGCACAGCGCAGCAATAGCTTTGCTTTGCGCTTGCGTTAGTCAAAACTAAAAGCGAGTGACAGTGAGACGAGCATGTCGACCGTAGCAATGAATGGAGACCTATTTGGAATGATTAAATCCATTATTGGCCTGGAGAAAGTTACAGCCGCTCCGCCTCCTCCTCCCTGGCACGGTACAATTAGCCATGTGCTATATACAAAAATCATCACATTTCTATCTATAAGGACAAAGAGCAAATAGCAAAAATTGCTCTTTTGCAATGTGAAAGAAATGCCACCGAATTCTTAATTATTTTCCTTCTCTATATGGGCACACTTGTGAAAGCTGAATGCTTTTGCATGCTTTTATTGATCTGCTGTCTGATCAGCGTGCATGATCATCATGCAGTAGCTAGATGCGCGCTCCAGTGCCGAGATTTCTTCCCGTTTCGGCGACTCTTCGTCACTTTCCGTCCGAGTTCTCAGACAGAACTCGGACCGGAAAGTGACGAAGAGTCGGCGAAAGGGGAAGAAATCTCGGCAAAGATGAAGAAGAGTCGGCGACCCGAGTTCTCCAGTATTCGTTCTACACACCCCATGAAGCCTTGTACTATTCATGGTTATCTCTTTTGGTTTTGTCGCATTACTGAGCTAATTATTATTATTGGTCACTTGGAGACTCCCAAATGACGGTCATCAAATAATTAATCCCCAATGAATTTGAGGTTTTATGGGGTGTGTAAATGATAGAAAATAAGTAATAATAATAATTAATAATGTTTTTTTTTGGTGAGCCACTCCATTAAAGTTATGCACAGTTACTGTGTGTGTGCGCATGCATGCGTGAGTGCCTATGTGTATTGACTGTGTGTGTGTGTGTGTGTGTGTGTGTGTGTGTGTGTGTGTGTGTCCAGTGTTCCTGAGCATGGTGGAGAGGGTGTTGGAGAGACGATTGCCACGCCGTGGCCTCAACAGAGAGGAAGTGATGGTGACGGTGTTCCAGTTCTGGAGCTACCTGGAGGCCGAGGGAGTCAGTGAGGTCGACACGCACGTTGTTGAGCTGGCGGAGGAGGGTACGATACGCACACGCACGCACACACACACACACACACACACACACACACACACACACACACACACACACACACACACACACACACACACACAGTTATGTTTACACAGTTGTGGAAAAAGTACTCAAATGTTTTACTCAAGCTAAAGTATCAATACTGCAATGTAGACTGTATGCTCTGTTACAAAATGTACTTCAGTACCAAAGTATGGCCTGAAAATGTAGTCACATATTGACCAGTCTGACTCATAGTCCAACCTCAAATGTGTTTGACACAGCTGATCTAAGCAAAGTGGGAATGACCAGCATTATGCTGGTCACATGCAACCCTAGCCTGGCTAATAAGCCAGACCGAATCAGCCGTTTGCAACCCCAGTTAACACGGAGCCCGCCAGAAGCGTAGATTAACTTTAGTCTGGTAACAGCGTAGCCTTCGTTTTCTAGGCTTTATATTCTTTAATCCATGTTTTGCATCAATAGCTGTCTCTCGTTAGCATCCCAGTGTAAAGTGTGACAGTGGCCACGGCCATTTTTAAGATGCACACGCATCCACTTCTGCACTCTATGTGCTGCTTTCAATGGCCTGTATCTCCAAATATATTCTTTCACAGCGAACATTTTTAACTCAAATATTTGCTTCTGGGAGGTCCCTGGAACAACATATTTTCAGATGGGGATCGGCGAAGAAATACATACAATTCTGGCACTCCTTGACATGAAATAGTTTGAGAACCACTGATATAGAAAACATGGGTCTTTCAGAAAACTGTCAAATGTCAAAGACATTTGTAGAATCGACTGCAGGTCTAAATGAGTTAATAATGTAATAACAAATAATGACCCAATGTGTTCTGTTCCCTTCCTGCAGTCTGGTTGGTCCAGAGCCTTTCGTCATGTGACCAGGAAGTGTTGGTGCGCGCTCTCCGGCGCCCCCCAGAGTGCAGTCTGAAAAGGAACGGGCTTCATGCTGTCGCTAAGTTACTGAAGGACCCCCGAGGGAAGGTGTCTGCCTCTGCTAGCTCTCTGCTGCGAAGCCTGGCCGACCAGCCACGACACAGAGAGAGGGTGAGAGACCGGAACACATGTGGTGACACATACTCCCAAACTGTAGTACTTGGTTAGTTTTGTGTGACAGTAATGCAGAAAAGTCCATTTTAAGTTGTGAACTAGGGTTTCACAACCTGGGGTCCATTCGCTAGACTGGCTAGAGGTCCATTTGATAGGGGTCCCCAACGCCATAATTTACGGAAAATTATATTTATTCTGTTAGATTATGTGGCCCACGCAAGCCGATCTCCCACTGCTATGGCTCAATACTCCAGACTCTGCCCACTCACTGAGTGTCTACCTAAGTTAGCTCAATACTGCTTTGGGGAGTTGAAACAGATTTCAGTAGACTACATCAGGAGTCCCTAAATCACTGATGGTCCCTGACACCTTGCCCCAAGAAGATGTTATTTCGTGTCAGACAATGCATTGTAAGGACTCAAGCAGGATCGTTAATGACCAACACCTCTGTCTATTTGGAATGTAAGCCTCGGTCTATTCACAATCAATGAGGCTCGTTAATGGCCCATCAACGTGTTGAACAGTATCTGTACTGGACGTGCAGAGAGTGTCAGAGAGGCAGGGGCGGAAACCCCGTAAGAGGGCACTTTTGGACAAAAAATGCGAAAATAGCAGATCAGCTATTTTCGGGGCGAGTGGAGATGCGGTGTGTATACGACATGGATTTCTAAACAAATTAGTTCAGAGCAAAATGCTGTGTATAAACAGAGCAGAGCTACCTTTAAACACATTTTTAAATCTGAGGCTTTTTTGGGGGAGAAAAAAGGCTGCTAATTGTTCCAATATGACTGCAAAAGATTGCTGCTATTTATTTAAAAAAGCTTTATGCCCTGTAACATATATGTAATGACGCAATGTGACATAACTCTGTTACAATGCTATATGAACTGTATATACTTTCCCCAACTGTTTTTATTATATTTTGACATTGTAAACATATGTTTTCTCATGCCAATTGAATTTAATTGAATTTAATTGAATTTAATTGAATTTAATTGAATTTAATTGAATTTAATTGAATTTAATTGATATAACAATGAGAGAGAGTCCAGTGCCCTGTGGTAGCCGTGTGGTAAATGACACAAGAAGATATGAAAGGACAAACATTTTCTATATGCACATCAAATATGAGAACTGAACTGGTCTCAACTGTGTGCATTTCCACGCTTTGTGGAGGCACATAAATGACTGAACGTTTGCTTCTATATTCTTCCTCTGAAGAATTAATTGAGCTAAAGGTCATGCACATATATTTTACTGAGTTTCTGCCAAGAGTCAAGAGACACATGACTACAGACATCAAAGCTATCCAGTGTCCATTGATAGAGAGTGTACTTAAAATGGACACAGGCCTCACATTGGATTATAAAATGGAATTAACATGAAGCACATTTTCCCTGTCCAGGCTTTGGTGAGCTGTCTGGAGCTGTTGGAAAATGAGAATGTGGAGACAAGAGTGTGTGGATGCAAGGCCCTGGCTTGTCTTAAGGTACAAATACCTCATATTGCAACACTCATGTGTGTCAGTTACCAGTGTCTTGATATGTGTGTACTGGAATAGCGTGAATCTAGTTTGCGTCCGAGCATAGGCATGGCAGAGACATGGTAACGCCCGCCTGCCTGTGATTGGATAGTCTGATGCGAGGTTACTCCGTGGTGGGAAATATTAATTGATTGAACATGCACGCCGTAATATGATTTGATTTGGGTGTGTTCTAAAATAAAGTGTTTGTGTTGATTATTGTGTAATTTGTTTGTATGTGTAAACTTGAAACATTATTGTACTATAATAAAAAGGTCTATTTTCCCTTCATCTTTATCCTTTTTATTGTATTAAGTTTACTATAATTAGATTAATACATGATAATCAACACTAACACTTTATTTAGAACACACCCAAATCAAATCATAGTACAACGTACGTGTTCAATCAATTATTCAATCAAAGCAAACGGCATAAACAATATTAGTTTGCCTCTTCTACAAAAAAAACAAACGAGATTCACGCACTGGAACAGTGGGGGCACATTTGTGTGTGTGTAAACTGACTGGCTGTCTTAGAATCAGGTTTACAAGGTAAAAAATACACTAGCACAGGTCGTTGGAAGTACTGCGTTGTTTCCCAACCATTAACTTGAGAGAGAGGGTGTGGCACCAGTGAACCGATGCAAATTAACATCTTTGAGTAACTTACTCAAAGATGTTAATTTGCATCGGTTTCAATGAGACTGTGAGAATGAACATTATTCCATGATGAATTTAATCACTCAATTTTGAGTGTGTTAGAACTTAACACACTGCCAAGAGAAATACTGAGCGGAACATGTTATTGGGACATTAATTTTGCAGGTCTGTCTGACAAAGCAAGTTGTATACTGCAGACAACTTACTTTTTTCCCCCAACCAAGGTCCATGTTTTATTTTTAGTTTTATTAGAGAAAGTAAAAGATGTGTGTGGTTTTTTTGGACAAGTGGCTAAATATGTATTATTTAATTTTTAACTAAATTGTACACTGATTGGATGTGAAGGGGGAGGTGACAAACTGACGATTGAGCCTATTGCACACAGTATGGCAGCCTTAGTACCTTACAATGTCTAATAACCTAAAACATGAACCTTGGTTGAAAAACAAAAGAACAAAGTTGTCCTTTAACCCATTTAGGACAGGAACCCCTTTTGGTGTTTTAAGTCATTATGTTATACTTCAGCTATTGAAAAATAGCAGATCTACATAGCGCTACGAGCTTGTAGATATGCTAGTATTTTTTTAAATAGTGAAAATGTAGCGCAAATCTTTGAATATATATATTCTTTCACAGTGAATGTTTTTAACTCAAATTTCACTTCTTGTAGGTCCATGGAACAACATATTTTCAGATAGGGGTCGGCGGCCAATTACATATAGTTTTTGGGGTCCTTGACATGAAATAGTTGTTTGAGAACCACTTCAGAAAACTGTCATGATTTAGAAGTAATTTTGTAGAATCTGGTCTCAGTCCTAATGAGTTAAATGCAGCAATAACCCATGGCTTGTTATTATGGGACCTTCCCCACAGTAACTACCTGTGTCTGTACTTTGTTCCAGGCCAAGGAAAGCATTGACCAGCTGGTGTATCTGTGTAGAACAGACAAGGAGGAGGTCCGGGATGCAGCCAAACAAGCTCTGTTAGTGTTGGGTAAGAATCATAATAATATTAGGTCTGATGTGCACAATAAATACTCTAAACATTCTGTTAAAAGTGTATATAGTTTTACAACTTTCACAGTATCGTAAGCTTATCCAAAAATAATAATAATAATGTTGATCCTACTATGATCAATTGTTACAATATATTTTCTTTCATTCATTTGTTTATCAAATCACTCATTAAATGAATGGTTTTCCATGCGGTGGCAAAACGTGCCCTTTGAAATCATTGATTTGATTATTCATTCCTTCATTTATTCCCCATAAAGAATGTCAGTAGTTGACTGACATGAAATCCCCCATACATTTGCCAGACATACAACACATGAATCATGTGATGTGAAACAAATGAGAATTCATTTTTCCCATTAATTTATTAATTTGTTCGTTTGTTTGTTCGTGCGTTCGTTCATTCATTCATTCATTCGTTCGTTCGTTCGTTCGTTCGTTCGTTCGTTCGTTCGTTCGTTCGTTCGTTCGTTCGTTCGTTCGTTCGTTCGTTCGTTCGTTCGTTCGTTCGTTCGTTCGTTCATTCATTCATTCATTCATTCATTCATTCATTCATTCATTCATTCATTCATTCATTTGTTAATTCATGCTGAATAGGTGAAGAGGGGAAGATGGCCCACAGACACGTAGAAACCTCTCAGGATGGACTACCAAGACTCTTTGCTCCTGGAAGCATGGCCAGCACAGCCTTCTAATATAACACACACACACACACACACACGCACGCACGCACACTACAAAGTTTCTAAAGTTTATATTGTGGTATGCCATGATATACTCCTTGAATCTGCCATTACACACTTGCAGCACATAATTGTAACATATTTGTAACATACAGAAACACAAGTTGTATGTTTTACACTGTTAAAGAGGGTGCAATAATATTTTCCCAGGGGGCAAAGAGGAGATACTGTAGGAGAGACGTCGACTGTGATACTCTGATTAACACTGGGCATATTTCAGTCAAGCACACACACACACGCTTGTGTATATAAAACATGTGGTAACTACTGCATTATGTCGATGCCAGGAAGGTTTCTGAATTTTAATGCCTTATCTGGAAAGATGGAGGGCGGAACTGACGAATGGATCAGAGATGGGAGGGATAAGTGAACGGAGAGGAAAGGGAAAGGGTTCTCACATCCCTCAAAAAAATATTTTTAAGGAACTAGGGCTTTTCTATGGGTGTGACTGTGAAATGTACTTTTGATCGCTGCATGCATTCACGTTAAATAGGATTTATAAGTAGTAGAGACAACTCATTTTGGCCAAGGTTACACTGTCACTGCTTCATATACCTTTAAAAAAGGTAGTGGCACCCTCCTTGACTTCACCATAGGTGATGTTCTAAAGATATTCTAAAGACCTGTTGCCATGGAGTCTCAGTTTATTTAGCAACAATCACAACAAGTAGAGTTGAGAGGACTGGGATTTGATCTCGGTTATCGGTCTTCACTGATAACCAGTCTGCTTCATGACCAGTCTGCACCCATGTCGGAAAGCATTCACCGTAATGTGTGGAAGGAATAGCAGCACAATGCACCTGGATAGTTCCGTTGTAAAGTTGGTACTGTAGTTGAGAGGTAATGTTTAAGGATGTTAATAGGAGTTAAATGTTCTTCTTTCTGTGCATACCGGCTTACTTGTGTCATCCAATAGGAGTTTTAATTCCTTTATTCCGTTTATACAATTACATGCTGGTGTCTGATAAGGTCCCAATTCTTTGGGATAATGGTCTCTAGTTCTATTTATACTGACGAGTGGCTGCCATTTTGTGACAAATACTGGCTCCTAGTGGGCTAGTACTGACTAGCAGGCCAGTGAGTTTCGGTCACACAGAACAGGACTGGGAAGTGAATGCATGCAACCATTTATTCCTTTCTACGGTGAAGCCCTTGCACCCATTTAAAGTGGGACAATATTAAATTGAAAAATAGTGCAACCATTTATTCCTTTCTACGATCGTCGATCAAGCCCTTGCTCCCATTTCAAGTGGGACAATATTAAATAGTTATGTCACAATTTAATTCTTCCTTTATAGTTACCGGTAATAGTGATAAAATAAACTTAAAAACTATCCTGGAGTTCCCCTTTACTCCTCTTCACGTACTCCCTCCCTCCTGCCTCTGTCTCTATGAATCTACAATGGAGCAATAACCAACAGGGTGTTTCAAATAAGCAAAATGACAGTCAGACATTTTCAAATTTGATTTAATTATGGCAGATTGTTGATGGATGATGTGTATATGGCGTCCTATTGCATAGGAAACAGTATTCAGTTTGAATTGCTCTGCAACATCACACAATTGCAGATAGTCAAAAGCAGTATTAAGATAGTGAGCTTATATTACTCGGATTGCCTTGCACTCAATGTCAAAGCAAAAGACCAACATCCTTGGCTGATACTTCTTGATGTCAGCTAAAAGGCCAGTCAGCTAAAAGCCTTAAACTCATTAACCTACTACTTGTGCTTTTGACTACGATGGTTTTTTAAAGCGATCCGATTGTTATTCCTGCCTGATGTCCCATTGGCTTGTCTGCGAAAACGTTTCAAGCAATTCAGTGCCATTGTTCTGTACTATAATGACATAGCCACTTTCTTTATGGAAATATACATATATTATTTCTATACTCCACTGGATTTGTACATGTTATGTAATTGTAATGTATTGTATACATTCTGTTTGCATTTTTACAGCAATCTTAATATGTAAATTTATCATTTATTTTATATGATTATGGCTATGATGCCTCTTTTTATTATTATTACACATGACATAAACCATTTGTATCAAGTTTGTCAACCAATCAGTTTTGCTCATTCAGATTTTGGCTGACAATTGATGAAGACACCACTTTCTGTGACACTGTACCACTGATATGATGACATAAGAATTTTGATAATACTGTGGGGGTATTTGAACAGTTTAACATTTGTATGGTTACAGACACCTGTGGAAGGGGTTGCCTTTGTGGAGTAGATAAACAGGTCTCACTGGATGAAACCATAGACAGAATTTGGCCGGATTGTTGTAGTGTTCAGGCCTGAGCTAATTTACTTTTAAAATATTATAACGAGGCATTTAGCTATAGTTTGGGTATGAGCACACTGGGGTTATTTTTCCAATAATAAAATGCTCAAACCTCAAAGGATTGAGCCGAGAGTGAATTAAACGCAGTCACACAGTGAGTGCCATCCCTAAAGAAAAGCCAATGCACGATAACAAATGACTTTAGCAAATAACTGAGCCTGTGACACAACACAAGGCTGTGGAGCTGATGTGGCCAAATTCTTATCAGTCTCTGTGGGGAGGTCAATAATGCTTACTTTCACAAACACAATATGACATACATACATTTTATGGCAATTCTGACAAGAATTCAAAAAATAAATACCCTTGCTGCTCAAGTAATATTGCCCATTTAATATATTGCCTTAAAATGTTTCCTGTGAGTCAGTACCATAAGATCATCTGTTTCCTTGTCAATAGGAACAGACGACATTTTTAATGCAAATGCATTTAATCATCCAGTCATCTAGTAAGATGATCTTAGCAGTACAAAGATGCTTCTGGAAGCCCTGGCTTGTAACCATTGTACCCTGTATTCATGCATACACAGCAAAATCCTCAATCAACTCTTAAGAGTGTAAACATTTACCTGGAATTGTACATTTCTACAGCAAAGTGATTTTGCTGTGTAATAGGCACCATAGAAGCCCCATGTTTTATAGCAAGCATTAGTGAATTAAATTCTGCTCTTTATTAGCTGTTGAGATGGACACTGGACCACATCTCAATTAAAAAGGTTTAATCACTCTTAGTTTGAAGAATCTGTTATACAATAATCCTGCCCAACTGTATTTATTTAACCACTTAGACCCCATTATGCTTAGTTGAAAGAAGTCTCCCAAGCATCCTCTAGTATTTCCCTCTAGTCTACACCACACTAAAAGCTCACAATGTGTCTCGTGGATCGGCTATTTTTGCTGAATGTTCGCCCCAAATTAGGGATGGTAGGTTTCAAGAAAATGGGGAACTTATAGAATGGATAGAATGCTATGTGCCCATGTGAGCAGTATTCACCGCTGGACAGCAGCAATCTAGGACTGGGTCAATGAAGCTTCTCGCAGTATGAAAGTGCCTCGGATGTCTGACAGTGAAAGAGATGCTATGGAACATAGAGAGATGATGAGAGATACTTTATTTAAGAATGGAGAGAAAGTGAAACAGTGCAAAGTATATTTTTTGTTCAAAGTTGATAGAATTGTGCAGCATTGGAATCAAAACATTTTATTTCTTGACTTTGTTCTTTTCTAATTAAATAAATATATTGCCTGGCAGTTGTCATGCCCGGTGTTGTGTACAAATTATGTACAATGTATACAAAATTAAAACACTTTTGAAAGATTGTGGTTACTGGGTATTTTTTGTTTTTAATGAATTGCAAGGAAACACTGCATGGTTGGTGGTAAAAAAATAAAAAAGGAATGGTCACTCAGGTGGTACAGGGGTAAAGTAACTGTCCACCACAGTGTTATACGAATACACTTAATTGGCCTGTGTTGGTTTAGGGAGGGTGATATGTTTCTGAACATAGCCTACTCATTATGGTGGATGCCTGTCAGTGGGGGGTGCGGAACGGGGAGGAAAGTAAAGGGAGAAATAAAGGATGCATACATACAACAAATGTTCCTTTATTTACTGTATAAATGCCCCCCTATGATACAAGTAACCGTAGTAGCCTATTATTCTCTGTAGACAAAATTGTAAGTTTTAGATATCTGAAACAAATAGATATTGTATTTGAAAATACATGTCTGGCGACTGGAGTTAAATAGAAATCTTCAAGAAGCCTTCACTTTAACCCAATAAAAAACGAAGACCTGGAGAATAAAACCTCTCCACTGCTGTTTGTTTTTAATAGTTGTATCTGTATTGGTAGTGCTAAGTTTGTTTTTTAATCAAGAAGCCTTTTGACTGAATTAATCTGTTGTGTCAAATAGCTGTATAATAAAAACCTCCACTGCTGTAGTGGCAGGGTAGGGCTACCCCGTTCGTTCTCGCATACATGTGTCACTGATTTCCAATATAAAATCCCATGTGGTCATCATCAAGGCCCTTTGAGGTAGACAATAAAAAAGTACAATATCACAATAGCATAACATATCACGTGATATTGGCATTTCTTCTCTCTGTATGACATCCGTCTTCTAATGTTTTAGATCAGCATGTTCAATGTGATGTAGTTTTTATATCATATGAATGTATATATATATAAACATGCCTGGAGAATACCACTTCTCAAGCCCCTGGGTTTTTTTTAGGCTTTCTCCGTCACATTTTTATTGACCTTGTGCATCATTTTTTAAATATTGTTGTATATGAAACAACAAACAAACAAACAAACCTAAAAAATAAAACAGAGAAGTGTCCTCAGCTCAGTCACACACACACAGCTGATAGCCCTAAACGTTGTGATGAATGGCTCTCCAACGGGGCGCCCCTCCTGGCCAATCAGGGTGCGGGCCGCACAGGATTCGACACCACCCCCCAGCGGCCGCACAGGCGCACTGATGAGCAGCCAATCCAACTGCCATTTTGTGTGGCAGAGATACTGGAGAGCCCTCTCTCTACTACTGTGTGCAAAAAGCGGGAGAGGGATTAAAAGAAGAGCCGGAGGAGAACAAGAAGGCAGCGCATTTCTTTATCCTACTTCCCCAGCGAGGACTCCGCTTGGCCGGGTCGAGCAGCAGAACGGGCCCGGAGAACGCAGAGCAAGAGCAGGTAAAGTAGCACTACTTTTCCCCAGGCTTCTTGATGGGAGTTTGCAGGATCTTTAATCGGCCTCTAGGTGTCACGATGGGGCTCCGCGGGTCCGGCTGGCTGGGGCGGTTTGTCTCCCTCTATCGTGTTATTGAAAAAAGCCGTCAAAATACGGTTTATAACGGCCCAACTTATCTCCTAATGTGAGAAAGCGCGCCGCGAGGCTGGATCGACGCCGATATCGTCGATTATGAGTTGGGATGTACTTCGACGGTTTTGCCGTGGTTGTTTTTTAAGGCCGTAAGGCGTCCATTTTCTAACCTCTTCTTTGTTTCCTGACTGGCTTTTTTTAACTGCGAGTTGAGATGGAAACTGGCGGGCGAGTGTTAGCACTAGCCCGGCTAATATATTAGCATTTCGGGATGCAAAAAAGTGCAATAAATACTATTCCATCCATGTCCACCCAAACGTGAAAATCACAATCTAAAAACTCTAGACCACTCTAGACCCCACGTGGAACTCCATAACACGATCAGACATATTTTAAGACATTTTCTGACGATTTATTTTCATAAACAAACAAGTGTTAGCATTAGCATTTAGCCAGCTTGTTTGAGCTCCCTCCAACCCCCAGGCCAGACCCTCCCTAAGCGCGCCTCTTACGGGTTGTTAACTTAAACACAAACACGATAAAGCCTCCAGAATGGCTTGTTTTTTTGTTTGGTTAGTATAACCACACCAGAGACAACTGAAAACCCACTACAGTCCAGTATTATTGTACTTTTAGGGTGTTGTTAGTTAGCTCGCTAGGCTAGCGCGTTAGCTTATTGCGCACACGGAAAGAGGAAAATCAGGCCACCGCGGAAAAGAGGATGACGAGGCGTTGTTTCGGCGCAAAGAAGTGACCCCCGGTAATGTGCATCATCCAGCTCCAAAAAAACAACCAGCCTCCAGACAGACACCGGCCGCCCGGGCTTCCATTCCCCCCGAACACAACACCCATTTCCCCCTAGCCCTCTCCTCTCCGTCGTCTCGCCAGCCATAGTTGTTGGGAGTTTTTGGTTGTTGTTGCACCGTTTGCCCGCTTGTCTCCTGTTCCAAAGCCCACATAGAAAGCACAACCAGACACAGAAAGATATATACCAGCAGAGAGCTCCCTCTACGACTCGGCTCGGAGAGGTACAAAAATACCGCTATAACATGCAGTACACGATCTGCGACGTTAGGCACCGAAATGTGCAGGGCAACTTGTGTTGAAATTCCCCTTTTTTAGATTGTATGTGAACTGTAGAAGGTGGACTTTTTAGGCCTACCTAATTATTTGCGTCTGCAACCCAACCACCACACCCCCATTGTTAAATAATGTTTGTTTTGTGTATTTTACTCGCAGGCTGATTTTGGGGGTCCAGAGTTGGAAAATCAAATTATTCTGTGTTCACTTTGCTTTTTAGAACCTAGCCCAGTAGAGCATATTAACAATACGATACCTACATTTTATGAAGTAGAAAATGAAAGATTTAGTAGAAAATGAAAGATTTAGTGAAAAATGTGTTTATTCAACAGAGCTTCTCCAAAAGCAAGGCCACTTTGAATTCAAAGGAATTCACTTTGAATTATTGTGGATAATGTTCCATTTAGCATCGTGACTCAACGTATTCCACCTCCTCTCTTTCGCAGGTGGCCAGGCAGCAGGGAGAGTCGGGTAGCATACAGACAGTACCGAGGGTCAGCTGAGCTCAGGTGTCCGAGCAAGTGAGTTAAAGTCGTCGTCAGTGACGTATGCAAATATGTTGGCATGCCGTGTAAAAGATAACATCACCGTGGGCATGTGTGATCAGTGACTACATTTCTTAACAACACCTCGCCATCTGTCCAGTGTTTTAACTTGTGACCTGGCTGTACCTCCTCCCTCCTGCAGGTTGACAAAGAGTCTGTCAAGCCCAATTTTTCTATCACTTGTGTCCAGTGATGGACAGAGTCATGAAAGGGAGAATTTATTTAATGTATCAGGTAACCCATAACAAGCTTACACTGCACGGTACCAGCTCAAATTGACTACTTGCTTAACTTTAAGGGGAGGTGGGGGGGGGGCGTTCCACTGCAGATTGGACTCTTTCAATTTAGTTGGTTGCTGGAGCAACATCCAACTTATGTAGGAGAGTGGTAAATGATGCTAAACAAGCTAATTTGGCCTGGAAATGGTATCTATTTTACCTGTAGGCCCTACAGTCTAACAATAGCAAAGACGGTTTCAGATAACATTTTAGGTAGAATTGGCCATGCAGTTGCTCAATATTGATTACATTTGCATATATAATGGCTAGTTTAATCAGTGTTTTAAACGGTATTCAGGAGCTGCCATTTGTCATCGCTATTCTGCAGTGTTTACACGTCACTTTTTGGTATCACTCGGCTTGCTTGGAATCTCGACCGAGGTACTACTACTAAAGAAAGTACCAAGTGCCTTTGCCTAATGGAGAACCAAGAGTGGAGTTGAGCTGGTACTATGTAGTGGAAAAGCACCATAGAGTACTACTTCTTCTAATGGATTTCCGGCAGTCGCCGTTGCGTATTAATGCCCTCCAGTTCAGGATGCTGTTCAGCTCATTGGAGTGCTATATTATCCTCTGATAGAAGTCTGTGTTGCAGACGAAACCCAAAATCTTCCTCTGAAGAAGACTGAGTAATATTTTTTTAAATGGTCGTCTCCATAGGTATCTCTAGTGTATGATTTCCTTATACCTCAGAGATTTATATAGTCCTTTTCTAGCAGTAAAAGAGACAAAACAAACATTATTTAACAATGGGGTGTGGTGGTTGGGTTGCATGTGTTTGTGACACTTGTGTGCATGATCGGTGACAATAAAACATTTCTTTTCACAACAGAGGTTTTAAGTATCCCTGTGCCATATAGAGCAACGTTGGATCCCTGGGCTTTGCCATATAGTGCATTGGTTCTCAACATGTGGGTCGGGACCGACGTGATTTTGGGGGGTCCTCAGATGACAGTGAAGTGACCATTTAAGGACTTTTAAGACAGTTTTAATACCAAAGAAAATACAAAATAAACTATACTATAAAAACTGAAACATTGGCCAAATTGTCAAATATAAGAGGGGGAAAAAAGTTAAAATAGCCGATCTACAGCCTCGCATAGCAAAGCTTTGTGAGCTTGTAGATCTGCTATTTTCACTATTTATCAAACTAAATGTAATGCCTCAACTCCGAGTCCAGGTGCTTCTCGTGGTGGGTGGTCCCCAGTTCAAATGTGATTCTTTTTTTTGGGGGGGGGGGGGGTCCTGGCCTGAAAAGGTTGAGAGCCACTGATATTAGTCCAGTGTCCTGACGCTATCTGTGCTTCCAGGTCCGACCCAACATGGACGGGGTGCCGACAGAGGGTGTAGGCATGGAGGAGGAGGACACCGCTAAAGACTTCCCCTCAATCCAGACGGTCCACAGCCAGGACGCCATGGTAGCAGACCTCCTGCAACAGGCTGCAGAGGCTGGGGGCGTGGTGGAGGGACAGGGTGGGATCGTCCTCGAACAAGGTACATAGACTTTTAAAAGGTTTCATGACATTCGTTTTCATTTTTTTTAATGTCACGATCCTTTTAACACATTTCGAGCCATGCACGTTCATGTATGTTTTTATAAAACTCATAAAAAATATTTTTTTTAAAGAAATTGAGAGTGGGGAACATAGAGTACAAGCTCTCACTATGAGCTTGTAGATGACAATTTCGCAGGAAAATCCTTCACAATGCCTAATGATTCTATATCTATGAAACATTCTACCCTGCGTTATGTTCAATATTGCAGAGGTTCCCAAAGTGGTGTCTGGGGACCCCCAGGGGTCCTTGATGGAGTTCCAGGGGGTCCCCAGCTAAATGATAGTTTGGAACCAAAGTGAACCCTTATGGGTCTGTAACTCTGAGTCTGTAGACTAACGTGTGTGTGTGTGTGTGTGTGTGTGTGCAGAGAGCATGGACGCGGCCCAGCAGCAGCTGATGGAGGCTGGGGTGGGGGTTAGCGTGGATGCTGGCGGGGTAGAGATGTTGGTCATGGACTCGCTGGATCCTGCACTGCTGCAGATGAAAACTGAGGTAAAGCCATTTTGTTTACTTTTTACCTAAGGACTGCCACGACGTTGTCCCATTAGGAATATATACGTCTTGTCCATGTCGGAGAAGAAGTGAACTATCGTGTTTAATAGAAATTGTCCCTTTCTTTGACTATAGGTGATGGAAGCGGCAGTGGGTCAGGGCGCCGCCCATCAGGCAACTGTAACAACGGTGGACCAAACTCAGATCATTACACTGCAGGTGAGGGTCGAATGCCAGTTTTCTAAAACCTAAATCACACCAAAGACTATATTTTATTAATAAAAATGTGTGATTTCAGTGTGATGGAAGGAAAGTGTTTTGTGTCCCCAGGTAGTGAACATGGAGGAGCAGGCTGCTCTGGGCCTGGGTGAGCTGCAGCTGGTCCAGGTGCCCGTGTCTGCCTCCACGGTGGAGGCGCTACAGCAAGGGACCTATGTAGATGCAACCGCCATGCCCAAGGACGGAGACCCTGTCATCTGTCACACGCTGCCACTTCCCGAAGGATTTCAAGTAAATTAACTGTTTAAAAAAAAAGTAACCAGTAAAACACACATTGAGACAAAGTCTCTTTTTCAAGTGGGAACTGGCCAAGAGGAAGAATATATTGACACATATTTGCTAAACAAACAATAGGACATCCACGATACATGTAAAATACAAGTGATACACTTAAAGCGACACAAAATATACAACCTCCTGTATAAACATGTAGAACTATAAAGAGCCTAGGTAAATACCCAAGCAAGTGCAAAAGTTGGTGAGTACAGAGTACATCTACGGTGATCCTTTTGAAACTTCTCAAGGGAATTAGCGAGGCCAACACAAAGTTTAGGCTCTTCCTAACCAATTCAAATTTGGAGGCAATAAATGGATGAATTCATTCCTCATCTCACACAAACACGTTTCTATAGGCTAACAACACAACAATGTGTCCCTGTAGGTAGTCAAGGTAGGAGCTAATGGAGAGGTACAATGTGTCCCTGTAGGTAGTCAAGGTAGGAGCTAATGGAGAGGTACAATGTGTCCCTGTAGGTAGTCAAGGTAGGAGCTAACGGAGAGGTAGAGACGGTGGAACAGGAGGAGGGAGCAGAGCCCCAGGGCGAGATGGGAGAGTTGTTGGAGGAGACTCATCCCCTGGAGGCGGACGATGAAACCCTTCAGGCCCAGAACGAGGATCCAACCTGGGCTAAAGACCCAGACTACCAGCCCCCGTCAGTTATAGCTATCAAAAAGAAACAAAAGGTGAGAATATCCGTCAGTCAGTCGAGCTTGCTTTCTTTCCGTGCCATCCCCTGGCTTGGTCTCATCAGTTGTGCTTTTTGCACAGGGTCCAAAGAATCGGCTGCGCTACGCTGAGGGTGACAAGGACATGGATGTCAGCGTCTATGACTTTGAAGAGGAGCAGCAAGAGGGCCTTCTGTCTGAGGTCAATGCCGAGAAGGTGGTGGGTAACATGAAACCACCCAAACCCACCAAGATTAAGAAGAAAGGTGAGAGAGAGGGGCTGGTTTGTGTACCCATTCATCACCCATACGTGTAAAATGTGGAGTTTCACTACTAGTATTGACTCTGCTCTAGTGGTGCTTTTGACAGAAATATTTTAATTTGTTTTTGTCAGTCTTTTGAATAAAATTTCATTTTCATGTATTCATATGAAAAGTTTACTAAAGACTATTTTGGCAGGTTGTGTATAGGTCATCATAGTATAGCGTAGTTTTTTTTGTCAGTGAAAAAAGTTAGTAGATTTTTCGTTTACAAAAGAAACACTGCGGTCTACTCCATTTCTGTAGTTTTGCCTGCATCATGAGACTTGAGTTTCATAATTGCCGTTGTGCACAACCATGCATGTTTTATAGATATCGTGTTGTGTGCATGTCATCCGTTCAGGTGTGAAGAAGACATTCCAGTGTGAGCTGTGCAGCTACACCTGTCCTCGGCGCTCCAACCTGGACCGGCACATGAAGAGCCACACCGACGAGAGGCCGCATAAATGTCACCTGTGTGGAAGGGCCTTCAGAACGGTCACGCTGCTCCGAAACCACCTCAACACACACACTGGTATGGCTTTTATCCACCATGTTCACATGCTGCTCCGAAACCACCTCAACACACACACACACACACTGGTATGGCTTATCCACCCTGGTATGGCTTATGTACACACAGTGGCAAGTTTGCTATTGCATCACATTTGGTTTGGGTTTTTAAAACAATTGTAACCGTTTTGTATAATAAGAGCCCATTTTAGTGACTATACACACACGTATCAGTGCACATGTTGGTCACGTGAAACTTAAACGGAACCCCAAAAATGTCTTCTCTTTCAATTACACACTGCATGAAGACTTGAGTTCATAGAGATTTCTTACTTTTTGTCACATTCCTGAACCAATAATGTGATGACCGGCAGAGTGGCTCAATTCAATGGAGACCCTTTGACTCTCCACCTCCTCCGACTGTGTATGTAAATTATATTTTTCATCCTTGTAGGAACTCGACCCCACAAGTGTACGGACTGTGACATGGCCTTTGTCACCAGTGGAGAGCTGGTTCGCCACCGTCGCTACAAACACACGCACGAGAAACCCTTCAAGTGCTCGATGTGTGACTACGCCAGTGTGGAGGTAAGAAGTGGTCTCGTCTTGTATTCCTGATGATATTGGTATACCTGTAGCCATAGTGCAGTGGTTTTCAACCCTTTCATCAAGGCCTATTATTTATTCAGCATTTTAGCCAAGGACCACCATTTGATGAGATTTAGTCAGACCCAGAACTTTGAATATTTTGTTGATCAGAATAACATTATTGCTACATTCTCTAATTGTGTAGACTATAAGGGTCCATTTGGTTACCTCAACTCAACATCATTCAGCTGGGGACAACCTGGAACCCTCTCAAGGTTGAAAACCACTGCTTATAAGATCAGCATCAGCAGCCCAGTGATATTATCATCTGAAATATACCTGTAGCCATAGTGTGAGTGATATTTTAAATGGTTCTGCTGGTGGCGTGCCCGGCTAATGCACACCTGTCATCTTGTCCAGGTGAGTAAGCTGAAGCGTCACATCCGCTCCCACACGGGAGAGCGTCCGTTCCAGTGCAGTCTGTGTAGCTACGCCAGCCGAGACACCTACAAGCTGAAGAGACACATGAGGACACACTCGGGTAACATGGCCCTTTCTTTTGCTTTGCTAATAGAGCACAGAAGTCTGACATCAATATCGGCAGAGGGCGCTAAGTCCACGGGTTCATGTACTTTTATTTGCATTGTAATCCCCATAGGGAGATCTTAGGGAGAACTGTGATTGAAAAATAATCAAATCGTCCAGTCCATTTCACTCATATGGATATGAAGAATCAACTGACTGAGAAAACGCTAATGTTACTGCTGCTAAATTGGTTACATTTTCGCTAGAAACTGATTGTATCAAATATGACTGACTGTCATAAACTATACAGAGACACCTCCCCGACAATATCGCAGATATTTCATTATCTGTAGCCTAATGGAAAAACCAGGCTACTCTTGCGTGTCTACTTACTTTTTCTACTTGTGTCCCCCAGGAGAGAAACCATACGAGTGTTACATCTGCCATGCCCGGTTCACGCAGAGTGGCACCATGAAGATGCACATCTTGCAGAAACACACAGAGAACGTCGCCAAGTTCCACTGTCCACACTGTGATACCGTCATCGCCCGGAAGAGTGACCTGGGTAAGACGGGCAGCACACACGCACGCCATTAGTTTCCCAAACATTTTAACTCAAGACCCAAAAGAGAAATGTGATGTCTCCCAAGGAGCCAAATAGTGAATCTACAAGCTCCTAACGGTCGCAAGATGCACTGGGAGCTTGTAGATCGGTTATTTTCACTACTTATTCAAACATCTGTTTTCTAATTTATGGAAATTTTTATTTTCTTATGAAATTCTTTAGAAAAAACATGTTTCTAATTCATGATGCTTTTAGTTATTAAAATAAAGTGTTTTTGAAATAATTAAAACAAAATGTAAAGTAAATTAAGGGATATTCATTTACTCGTGAGTCGTGACCCATAAAAATGGTGTAACACATTTATTGACGGAACAGATGGCCTGTTCGTACTTTACCATTAGTTTCTTTCTCTGTCTCCTGTTCTGTTTCAACCCTTTTCATATCAAGGCCCATTATTTATTCTTTGATTTGATATTCATTTGAGCCATGGACCACCATTTGATGACATTTAGCCTCTCGGACTCTAAACTAAAGAATTTGTTGTAATCATTGGATAAGATTTTGTCCACAATTCCATGCTGTATTGATGTTTGATACCATAAGAGAGATAACGGGCAAACCATCAAAATGATGACAATTCTTCTACATTCTCTAATAGTGTAAACATGTACATTAAGTAATGCAAATAACAATAGCTAGTTAATTGCATGAGAGCGTAAAACGGGTCCATTTTACACTCAAGAGTTAAAGATATATAAGGGTTACCAACTCTCCATATTAGCTGGGGACCACCTGGAACCCCCTCAAGGACCACTGGTGGTCCAAACACCACTGGTTGAAAACCACTGCTCTAGTCAACAAATGTATTGCAATCTATAATATCAATCTTTTTTGTTTTGTTCATCGCCTCTCCCTCCTGCAGGCGTCCATCTGCGTAAGCAGCACTCCTTCATCGAGACGGGCAAGAAATGCCGTTACTGTGACGCTGTGTTCCACGAGCGCTACGCCCTCATCCAGCACCAGAAGTCCCACAAGAACGAGAAGCGCTTCAAGTGTGAAATGTGTGACTACTGCTGCCGACAGGTGAGGAAGAGATGGAGGTCCCTATCCCTTATGCCATACACCCCCAGCTTTACTTAATGTGGCCCTCAGGTTAATGTCAGAATCAATTCAAATAATAGCAAAAATAGCTGATCTACAAGCTCAAAACGTGTCGCAGTGCGACGCGTTTTGAGCTTGGCTATTTTTGGCTCGGCTATTTTTAGCCACGACACTAATATGCAATGTGGCCCTCTGGGGCGAATGTGGAAATATAGACGGCCCTCTCCATCGTCAAAGTTTCCCACCCCTACTTTATGCCTAAACCTTTTTCTGCATTTTGTTTTTACTATTTAAATAAAATAATGCATCAATTAGCCCATCGACAAGCTGTGAGCTTATAGATCGACTATTTTAATATATTTTTCAAAAGGCTAAAGAACTCTCAATGAGTTGGGATAAGGTCCAAGATTATATGCAAGGGATAATATCTGGCTAGGTGGTCATAATAATAATTCACAGACGGGGAGTTTAACCACAGAGGCGAAGACTCAAGCTTTCAACCACGCCATGTAATAAGTCATAAAAGTCATTTAACATTCTTCAGTGTAGCAGTGAGTCGACCTCGACTATTCTCTTGCAAATGTTATATATATTGCATTGCTTTTTTGATGAATTGAAAAATCGAGGAGCAGGTGTTTAAATAATACCTATCTGTCTCTCTAAAGCCCTATGTTATGCCTTATCGCACAAATCTGTCATGCAAAAACAGTGATCTACAAGCTCTACGTCATATTTTTTAAGACTTTTTAAGCCTATGACCAAAATGGGGACGGATTATTATTCTGTTAAATTATTGATTTTTATTGTATTCTATCAAACTATTGAAAAGTTATTCATATCTTTGTCGCTAAGTTCTATTTTCCTGAATTCCTTCCCTGGTCCTGTTCCAGGAGCGCCACATGGTCATGCACCGGCGCACGCACACCGGCGAGAAGCCGTACGCCTGCAGCCAGTGTGAGAAGACCTTCAGACAGAAGCAGCTCCTGGACATGCACTTCAAGCGCTACCACGACCCCAACTTTGTGCCCACCGCCTTCGTCTGTCCCAAATGTAGCAAGACCTTCACTCGCAGGGTAAGATGGGCGTCATACACACAAACACACACACACACACACACACACACACACACACACACAGCAGTGGTTTGCAACCATTTTCATATCCAGGTTAATTATTTACTCTGCATTTGAGGCACTTAACACCATTTGACGTTTTTTGCCTCACAGACCCGTTGTTTGATAAGATTTGGTCCGCAATTCCATGCTGTATCGATGTGGTACAATAGGAGACAGAACAGGCTAGCGTTGACTTTTGTTAAATATTTTTTATTTATTTATTTATATATTTTATATACTACTACAGATACTGTCCAAAAATCCCGCTAATCGCTACACAGTATCTCTATAGGCATGTGTTCAAGACAGATCTGTCCGATATTTCAGATTCCATCCTCATTGGCTTTCAAAGTTTGCAGGATTGGCCCGTCTTGAACAAAAAGCCTCAAATCATGAACGGAGCGTGCAATTTACGTGAAATATTTCACAGACTTTCCTACTAGGCTGAGGAATATATCCCACCCTTTTCACATTGGCCACCACCAACAGGTGAAGTTTTGCAAAACACATTTTTGGAACAAAATGCCTCAAATCATCCAATTGCCATCCAAGGCTTAAGAAGAAATGGCACCCTTAGTGCAGGGCTCGAAATTAACTTTTTTACTTGGTAGCACTGGTGCTCCCAAATTCAGAATGAAGGAGCACCAGAAAAAAATTAGGAGCACCCACCAAAATTTTACGAGCACCAATATGTAATTGATTTTTTACATTCATTATTATTACACTTGTAGCCTACAACAGTGGTTCCCAACATTTTTCATGTCAAGCACCCTCAAATTGACACTCATTAGCCCACGGACCCCCATTTGAAAATATATGCCAGGGACCCCCATATGAGAAGATTTTTACGGCTCTAGCAGTGATTTTCAGTTATTTACATTTCAAGGACCCCCAGTTTGACCTGAATTAGGCTACCGTTCCCCATTTATATCTCTGGGACCCATAAAATCAAATGCATTCTAAATACTGTCTCTGCTATAATTTCTGAATTTGTAAATGGCTACAAAACCCTTTGTTTTATGTAGGCCTGCTTTTTGATTGAAGTAAAATAAAAAATATATATATATATATGTGTATATATACTGTATATATTTATGAGAAGTTATTTTCATAACGTCATCATAAATGTGTGTGTGTGACTCCACACATTCCATTCAATTGAGCCCTTTTGTTGTCTCTCACAGCTGAGGACCTCAGGTCCAGCTGATGTTGATCACCCAATCAGTCCACGGACTGACGGGAGGTTAGAGGAAGTAGAAGAAGCCAAGGAGATATTTCTTTAAACAATCATAACTCTGGACAGGAATGGACTAGGAACTTACTTTTTTTTTTGACATGCTCAGATCTTTATGCTCTACAAGTTTAAATCATCTCGCGGGACGGAACCGGCCCGCGACACTTTCGGTCGCGATCGTTTTGGTCGCACTACAGTAATTATATGCAGTAGCACTGGTGCGCCCAGTTATATTTTGAGATCGCACAGATTAAAATTCAGGCGCATTTGCGACCAAAATGGTCGCTATTTCGAGCCCTGCCTTAGTGCCATTATAGCGCCACCAGGAGGCCACAACCTGACCTGCCCTGGTGGAGACCTGTGCCCCGAGGGGCACTTTATCTAGTTTATTATGTCACACTGAGAAATGTCATTGTGTTCCTTCTCCTGTGCAGAACACCATGGCTCGCCACTCTGAGAACTGCAACGGAGAAATCGATGACGCCGAGAACGGAGAACCCGTCCCCAAGAAAGGGAGGAGGGGGAGGAAGAGGAAGATGCGCAACAGGAGAGACGAAGAGGACAGCGGTGAGTTTGGGTTGTTTGCGCTGTGAGATGAAGCTGGTAAACGTCAGATCGATCTCTGCTTATTTGCAGGGTCATATCTGCCGATTCCGATATTATACAGATGACCACAATGAAAACAACCCTAGGCCCTATACTACGGGTTTGGCCCAAAGCCTGTTGATAAAGTATTCAATAAATAGCCTAGATAGATACTATTTTCTCTTTTCACTAATGAATGTACACAAATTGAATGTATAAAAATGTATTTATTAAAGTAAAAAGTTTACTTAAGATTTTATTTGGCTTTTTTCTAGACTAGCGGTACTAGAAACCTTTCATTTATTTTGAACTCATTGATGAATCTTATTCAGATTTAAGTAATCTGTATTATTTTGAGACGGTATGGCATTTTTTTGGCCATTTCCGATTATGCTACCGATTTATATCGTGCAACACCCTTGGCGCCAGCCAGCGCCAAAAGTTAACCCGCCGCACCACAGGTTATAATAATTACCCTTACCCGCAGCGCGAGAAATAATATTCTTTTCTGCCTGTTTTCTCTGAAAAATACTCCCAAAGCCTTTTTGTCAAATCCGTCTGGCATTCAGATGTGAATAGTGATTTTTGGTCCCATTGTGGCCGACATATTACCGTTTCTGGCGAAAGATAAACGACATGGCCAGCTGCTAGACTACAATGTGCTTTCAGTTCGTCTCTGTGAAGCGTGTGACACAGAAGCGGGGCTCATATACAGTTGATGTGAACCAAGGTACCTAGACATGACCACTAGATGGCGGCTCTCAACTGCCTGAGTTTCTCTAGAACAGTCTGCACTGCAGCCCTTGCCAGTGATTTTGAGCACTTTTACTAATCTTTCAAGACCCACAGAATATTTTGTTCTTTGAGATATTTGGTGTTTACACAAATTCACATTGTCATAGATGTGTCTACTTTCATCTGGGAGAAAGGTGTCTCATCGATGCTCCGTTCTTCAGTTATTGCCAATTGAATATACCATATTTTCACAAAGAATTTTGTGAAAATATGGTATATTTTTAAATAAAATCTGTAATATTAGACTAAACTGGCATGGCTTCGTTTTGATCCCGTTTTTTTTCACGATAGAGCGCCCTCCATCGTAAACACTGAGAACTCCAAACGTCAATGGTGATTTGGCGTTGGATTAGAAATGGTGTGTGTATGTACGTCAATGGCAGTCAGTGAGTTGATGTGGCGTTTAGTCAAACATTTGGGCTTTCAGCTGGAACATGGCATTTCAAAAGAATTTCCAGAAAAATCATCTCTTTCTTTTATGTACATTTCCCCATCCCAGACGAGGATAACCTCGACCAGGATGATGATGAGGACGACGAAGAAGACGAGGATGTGGAGGGAGAGGAAGATGGAACTCTGCTCCCACTGGACGAGGAGGCCTTGGAGGAGACCATGGAGCTGGACCAGGCTCCCGCCATCATCCCCATGCCAGCCTCGGAGGAGCCGCCGGTCAAGAGGAAACGAGGGCGTCCCCCGAAGAACGCCCCCAAACCGGTCCCCACACCCAGCAAGTCCCCCCGGGTGGCGGCCAGGCAGGCAACAAGTAAGCATGCACAGATTAAAGTTAATTTGGATATGCTGACTTCTATGGAAGCATGTCAAGCACTGAAAATAGCAGATCTGCAAGCTCCCAATGGGGGAGGGGGGAAGCAAAGGTTATAAAGCCTCAATCTGTGAACAATATTACTAAAACATAATTTTCCATATTGTGTTAATTGTTTAGGACAGTGGTTCCCAAAGGACTCCAAAAATTTACACTTATCAGCCTGCGGACCCCCATTAGAAAATATGACATTTTCATGGCTCTAGCAGTGGGTCTCTGGAACAACATCTGGGGGCCGGCGGCCAATTGCATATATGTTTTGGGGCCCTTGACATGGAATAGTTTAAAAACCACTGATAGAAACAGGTTTATCAGAAAGGTGTTTCTGAAAAACTGTTTCTAAGGATTTAGAAGCCATTTTTATTAGAATCTAGCCGGGTCTAAATTTTTGCTCTCTGTCTCCCCCCTTCCCTCCAGCAACCACTCTCTCCACGGCAGCCATCATCCAGGTGGAAGACGAGAGCACGGGCGCCGTAGACAACATCATCGTGAAGAAGGAGGAGTCCGAGTCGGCGGCCGAGACCAGCCTGGACCACGGGGTGGAGATAACGGTGGAGGGAGTGGGGCTGGACGTAGACGGCGTGCAGACCGTTGAGGTGAACGACGAGACGGTGGCGGCGGCCGCCAACGGAGACCTCACACCCGAAATGATCCTCAGCATGATGGACCGGTGAACACCATGATGCGCACACACACACACACACACACACGCGTGCATAGATACAGGGACTGACACACACAACAGGCACATAACACACACACACACACGTCTTGATTTGTGGACATTTTTTACAAATGGCCACCTTTTTGCCTTCTTCCTATCTTATATATTCAGCTGGTCGGGAGCGACATAAAACGGTCCACACAGTGCACACAAACGGTTTGCGTACCTTCTATAAAACGTGAATACTGAGTTTGTGTGTCATACCTGCACACACAACATGCAAATATGTGTAGAAAACTCGCGCTGAGGTAGCCACAGTGTTAAGGACCAGATCTCCCACACCTCCTGTAATCCTTGCTTTGTCATCCACTGACCCTGTAAAGACCTTCACCAAGCTTATTACGAACAACTCTCTCTCTCTCTCGCTCTCTCCCCTCATCATATCTCTGTTATATATTTTTTCAGTCTTTCTTTTTTTTTTTATGAATTGTTTTTGTGTCATTTTGTTTGGGTTCCTCACTTCCACCTAAAACCACATCCTGTTCAAAGTTTCTACCCACCCTGGCTGAAGTTCACGCGCATTCTGAAAATAAATATTATATTATTATACCCCCACTATCCTCTTCACAACACAAACGTGTGCAATTTTCATAATCTAGGTTGCCACTGTTAATCATTTCAGCAGTTTTTTTATTTTATTTTGTTCATCTATAAATGCTTCTCTTGCCTATAAGCATTCGAATTTTTGTTTTTGATCAAATAGTGTATGATAATTAATTTAGTTTGCCTCTTAATACCGTTGGCTGTCATTTTTAATTATCTGTATTATTCCAAAACGAAAGCATTGCTCTCCTTCTAGGTGGTTCTGCCGGAGTTGGACGAGTTACATGTTCTAAGGTGTTAGAAGTTAACAATGATCCACGTTATTTACAGCCACATGAGGTGAGGGAGGGGTTTAGATAATAGAGCAAGCATGCTTTTCTAGTCACATTGAGGTATATTGGTGGGAGATGGCCACTGCATGGCTGTTTGAATCAATTCTCCTGTTTTTGGAGTGCCAACCTCTGCCTTTTTCTAAAGAACTTACTAGGAATCCCCTTTTTCCTCTTGTTCAAAGTTAATTGAAATCTCTTATTTGGCTTTAACTACTAGTTCTTGGTCAGCAATTAATTTTAGAAGGGCTAGTTGTTTTTGAAAGAAAGATCTAAGCATTTCTTCAACTCACACTCACAAGACTCCTCCCCCCCCCTCTTTCTATATAATTAGATTGACATGCATAGACAACTATCATATCACTAATTTGTGAGTGCAATGATTCGTCATTTTAACCATTTAAAAAGTTAACTTATTACTCTTATCAGATCTGGGCACAAATGGCTTTTAAGACTATAGATTGAATAGCATGACACAATTAAGTAACATTTGCATTCGACGTTGCCAAACCGAATCATTGGCTCTCCAGATAACCGCATAACTTCCAACATCGAACTAATGGATTTTCCCGTTTTCCTGCATCGTTTCAATTGCATCCCTGCTTCGGGTGTCTGGTGCCATTTTGCCCAAGATTGCACTTGGTTAATTGATGATCAGGCTGTGAACACGATAATTTAATTAATGATCAGGCTGTGAACGCGATAATTTTGCCTCCTTTTATTTGTCGGTCATGAAGTAATTGTCTGAAGGACTGTAGCTTGGTCAAACATCACCCACAATGTTCGCAACCACAGGTTTTCTTTGTTTCCCGTTTTTGTTTCTTTTTGCTTGTAAATATATTTTTTTTATTTCTTTGCTTGGATTTGTTTATGACATTTTAATCTTTTGTATTAGGTTAAACTTATTTTGAGACTTAATTGCTGGTTGAAGGGGTAATCGGGCTTTGATTATAACATCGCAACTGTTATCTGTGTGGCCATGTAATGGCTGTCCTAGTTCGGTTCGTATTGTTAAACTCTCGTGTCATTCTACTTTGGACTTCATTAGATGTCGTGGCTGTCATTTTTTTTCGTTACAGAAACGGGGACGGAGGGAGGGGAGAGGTTTTTGTATAAAAAAATTGTCGTTTTAAAAGAGAGAACACCTCCTTTTTTGCCGATCACCTTAAAGTTAAATTTATGCTGATACCGAATTATGTTGTTTTTCATCTCTCCTTGTCTGTATGTAATTATTACATTCGAAATAGCTTTTTATTTTTTGGTTGAGCTCTTAATACGATTGTGTAGGATGGTAGGTTTTTGTATACCTGGCTGGCTCTATGTAATTTTAACTGTAATCGAGGCGGTTTTGGTTTCCCATTGACGGTGTGACCACGATGCACAATTTGGCACCATGTTCCTCACTTAATTTAGATCCTAAGAATTGTCAACTGGACATAATTAATAATGTTGAGATGACAAACATTTTAAAAGACCCGGCTGCATAGAACTACAACGTATTGGCAACGGCGACGGAGCAGAATTATGGAGGTAATGTTGGGTGCTAACCGATAACCGCTGTGGCTGCGACCCTGTTTTTGTATCGGTGGTCCTGGCTGAGACAGAAGTTATGAGAATGTAATGCTGTACAGTTGATGAGAAGAAATAAAAACATACTGGCCTATATCTGCTGCTTTTTGTTTGTCATTTAAATATTTTAGTTTAGTATAATTGTCTCTTAGGATTGTGTGAGCTGTGCCACCAAGAAAATAAGATTGATTCTTTGTTGTGATGCACACATCGGTATCTTAAACCAATTAATCTGTAAAATAATAAATCTGATTTAGCAGATATTTAATTGTATTAAATTGAAAAACAAAAGCCTGAAAAAGCAGTTTTGTGATGAAGAAGGCTGTTCTCTGGGGAAACTTTCGAAACGGTAACATTAAAAAAGACTCAAGCTGCAGATAGTCTTTACACTCATTGTCAATGGCATTTCTAATGTTTGTTCAGTCAACACAAACATTAAACACTATAGCTGTGTTTATACAAAAGAGACCCCCTCCGCCTTCCTCCCACTGAACATTCCCTGCTGACGACCATCCGCATCGTATACACTACATGTAAATCTAGAACTAACTAGAACTGCACTCTGTCGAGTGCATACTTGCTTGTTGCCATTTGGCCTACTAGTGCGCAAGCAGAGTGCAAGTACTTTCGACCGCTACAAACTGTCAAATCTCAGTAATGACTACTTGTGCCTGATACGGCAGTGGTGCCAGAATGAAGCAATGGTAATTGTTTTTATACACTTCAGAAACAATGTTGTAATGAATACGTAAGTGACGACTTTGGATGGTGACGTATATGTCAATCAGTGCCTCCCAAGACTAAAACATATCGTCATTACGTCACCATCGAAAACCAACTACACTCTGGCATTGGGTCCTTTAATCCACATATTTCTTATCTCTTATGTCATCATTGAGAGCTATACATATGTATATATGTATATGTTATTTGTAAGTTGATTAGCGGTATATTGTGGATACTTTGCGCCGTACGCAGTCCCAGCCAACCCGCCACTTTTGATGCGTATGCACCGTCCCAGCAAACTGCCTGATATGGCAGTGGTGCCAGATTACATACATGTATACACAGGAGCATTACCTTTAATCCTCCCAACACTAAAACATATCGTCATTACGTCACCATCGAAAACCAATTGCACTCTGGCATTGGGTCCTTTAATCCACATATTTCTTACATCATTGAGAGCTAGTTATACATATACACACCATATAATCTGGTCCCAGCAAATCAGGCACAATTTGCTGGGACGGTGCATACGCATCAAAAGTGGCGGGTTGGCTGGGACGGTGCATACGAGCCGGGCAAAACTATTAATACTAACTAACTACTAATTAATAAGCTGGTATGCAAAGGGTGAATTGGCCAGACTGACACATGCATCTTCTCTCAACTAGATCAGGAGCTACCATAAACACACTGATGGTGTTGTTTAGAACAGTGTTATTCTAAGTGGTGTATGGCAGGGTCCACTAGGGGTCCTCGTCTCCTCGACGTGAGGAATAGTTAAATGTTTCAGATTATCTCCACTTGGCATCTTCCCTACTACAGTAGACTAGAATTCTGGACTCTAATCTAGCAACAAAAAGCTTCTCTATCTTAACGGGGTCCCTACCGCAAAACCTTTTCAAATGGGGGGCCTGTGCCATAATTTGGGTGACCTTGACATGAAAAAGTATGTCTGTCTTTCTCTCTGTCAGTATGTTCTCAGACACTTCCTGTGGGTTTACTTTACCCTCCTGCACTTTCAGTCTGACTGGCTTACAACGCAGAAGGATGTGAAGATATGTGAGCAGGAACAACAATACTGTGTGTGTGTGTGTGTGTGTGTGTGTGTGTGTGTGTGTGTGTGTGTGTGTGTGTGTGTGTGTGTCCACATCTTGCATTACATCGCTTGCAGATTGCTGCTGATGCCTCCTGATTTCAAAGCTACAGTACAGTTGTAGACAAGCTTGCCAGCAAATTACCGTTCTATTGCAGAGCTGTGATTTAATTTACCTATCTGGACTTTTGGGACACGTATCTTAAGTACTATTTACGGTATTTCTTTTGTTTTGTACTTTCTAACTGTCGTTATACCAATTAAGGACTTGTTGCCGAGCACCATGGCTTCAATTATGGACACTGTTTCTCACAGTATGCAAGGTAAGATGACATGACATCATTGGGCTGGTAGCAACAGAGAGACCATATTCTAAATATTACATAGAGCAGTGGTTCCCAAAGTGGGGTTTGATTAATACATGTCAAACTGGGCGTCCTTGAAATTAAACGGGTTGAGAATCTGCCGTAAAAATCTTCTCTTATGGGGGGCCTTGGCATATATTTTCAAATGGGGGGTCCACATGCTAATGGAATTTTGGGGGTCCTTGAAAAAGTTTGTGAACCATTAGCATAGATTATCAATGGGTTCCTAAACCTTTCAGCCAGGACACAACCCCCCCCAAAATAATATTTGAACTGGGTAACCCCCACCCAAAAAAATAAATTGGGCACCCAAACGCTGCTGTAGAGTGTAGACTATAGACTGGCAGGGAGAGGTTGCACCAGAAGAAGTCTTATAGATCCAGTGGTTATGCTGTGGGGATACTTTTAGAATGTAGTCTTATAGATCCAGTGGTTATGCTGTGGGGATACTTTTAGAATGTAGTCTTATAGATCCAGTGGTTATGCTGTGGGGATACTTTTAGAATGTAGTCTTATAGATCCAGTGGTTATGCTGTGGGGATACTTTTAGAATGTAGTCTTATAGATCCAGTGGTTATGCTGTGGGGATACTTTTAGAATGTAGTCTTATAGATCCAGTGGTTATGCTGTGGGGATACTTTTAGAATGTAGTCTTATAGATCCAGTGGTTATGCTGTGGGGATACTTTTAGAATGTAGTCTTATAGATCCAGTGGTTATGCTGTGGGGATACTTTTAGAATGTAGTCTTATAGATCCAGTGGTTATGCTGTGGGGATACTTTTAGAATGTAGTCTTATAGATCCAGTGGTTATGCTGTGGGGATACTTTTAGAATGTAGTCTTATAGATCCAGCAGTGGTTATGCTGTGGGGATACTTTTAGAATGTAGTCTTATAGATCCAGTGGTTATGCTGTGGGGATACTTTTAGAATGTAGTCTTATAGATCCAGTGGTTATGCTGTCATATTTGTCCTCTCCCGAGCAGAGCACATCTCAGAGCTGCTGAAGCCCCACAGTGTTTGTCTAATGAAGACAGTTAGACTGAACCATTCCACCCAGCATCGGGGGAGACCACACTGCAGGGTTCTGGTGAGTGAGATAGACCATATTGTTTAATAATATTCAGAACATGCATTATGTACTGTAGCTACTTAGAGTCTCTAGACAATATTGGTGCAGTCCAGAGGAGGATAATTTGAAATAAAGTTGATCCATGATCGCCCCTGTTAAGATGGAAATCCTGCATCTCCAAAATAGTAACTTCTCCATAATTCGACAATGGCCAGGGTTTGATGGTGGTACGCCTGCAGTGTCATGTGCAGCTTGTCTCCTTGTCATTGCATGTATGACTCATGCTAGTTGTTCAGTGAAACAGCTGAGATGACACAGCGTGTGACTCCATGTGCGAGGGGTGGGACATGCAGGGGCTGTATTTTGCGTGTCTTAAGTACCAGGTCTTATTCCCTAACTTGAGTAAACTAAAGACCTGGAGGCGTGATCAATGCCATTTGGCTATTCTGAGTGTCCAAAGAGCATTGATCACGCCTCCAGGTCTTTAGTTTACTCAAGTTATAAGACCTGGTACTTAAGACACGCAAAATACAGCCCATTAATTGTCTCTAGGTCTAGAGCGACAGGATCTGCAGTATAGGCATGGACCAAGTGTTAATTTCGTCAACTGCCTTTTTTCACAGAAGAAAACTAAACAAAAGCTAAGCTATGATGACCAAAACTAAGTCTAAATATATTGGGAATTTCAACAACGAATAAAAAGTAAACAAGTAAAATGTTAGGGAGGGACTAATGGAGAAGAAAAATCATTTTATGATTGCTTGCAGATCTAAAATCTCAGAATGTGTCACGCTTGTGAGCTGGTTGCATGCAAACAGCCGATCTACAAAGTCTAAAATCATCCATTACGATGCCACCAAGGCCCGCCTAAATACATTTTAGTCAACTAAATCAACTGTAGATCTAGTCGACTAAAACCCTATGATTTTTAATCAAATAAAACAAGACTAAAACAAACATTTCAGAAGACTAAAATATAACTAAATGGAATTGTATTCAAAACGGACAAACTACACTGCATGGTTGTAACTACTGTCAGAAACAGGAAAGCGCAATAGGCATGGAGGAATAGGCAGTGACTAAATTAGAATAATAAATCAATGAGAAAAGATGATTAGCATTTGAACACGAGGTCCTTGTAAACCACCAACATCTACAATTGATGATGCAGTCATAGAATCCATACAGGGCATCCTAGAAGTGTCCATAGTTGATCTGTGTTGATGTTGACCTCAGCACGGTATGCCAAGAACAGCGTCTCATGCCCTCTATGATGAATAATTCACAACTTATCAATAATTGACCTTCTTGACCTTGGCCTGACTCGACCTTGGCCAAATTGCATCGTGGTCAGATATTGGGATTGCGATCTATTTACAATTTAGGCATTTTAGTATATAGGCGCTCTTCTTCATCCAGTGCAACTTACAGTAAGCAGGTATAAGTACGAGTTACGTCAAATGCGTAGAAATAGTAATCTAGGATCATATAGTGGTACCGGCTAAACCAATAACATATCATCAGCCTAAAGTTCTCTAAACGGTATATAATATCAAAAAAATCTTGAATGAAGTTTTATGGACTTCAGTGAGTTGTGATTTGTATGATATAGTATATTGAGTCACTGCAGGCATATTCAGTACAGTGACATGTGGGTGGGTGACGTGACATGGTGTCCCTGGCTGTCCTCAGTGTCACTCATGTATAAATAAAACATAGATTTGTCAAAAACCTTCTGAATATTGTGCAGGACATTATGCTCCATTTGAACATACTCAAGATTAAAACATTTCATTCCTCATTTCTTCAGAATTTTCAACCAAACACAGCAAAAATCATATGGTGCGACTGTCCCGGCCTTGTTTCTCAAAGTAGGAACTTAAATAAAACTAAGGAAAAAAATGCTAAAATTATTTTAAAAATTACATAAATAAAATAGAGATGTCTATTTGTGAGCCTAATCTTTTCAAAGTCCAAGCATAATGTTTTCAGTCATTTCTGATCAAAAAGATTTTGTCCCCCAAACCAAAATCATATTGTGTGACACCATTTTGGGACATTTCAACAGGCAATTGTTTGGACACCCATTGGGATAGAGAGGTACATCTTCAGTAAGGCTGTTCAGCACTTGCATTACAATAGCATGACAGGTGTCTGTGGTGAATTATCATTTTAACCTTTTCATGAAATACGATCTTGTTGGAACGCTGACCAATGCGACTCTTCCAAGTGTCTGTGGGTGTGACACCTTTTTCATTACAAAAGCTAAAGGTATTAGATTTTTTGGTCATAATTACATGTAAATCTATGTTGCTTTGTTATAGCTAGCATGTTGTTAGCATGCTAATGTGTAGCTAGTAGCCTCAATGTTATGTTAAGTGCAGAAAACGTAATATGGTGTGACACTTTATCATAATGGTGTGACTGTTTTCCTGTCACGCCATATGAGTTTTTTGTCACACCATATGGTACAAACGGTATTTTCCTACAGATGTAACAATAAATAACAAAGTCCCATGCTTCTTTTGTCCATTTAAACATTTGTTTTAAACATTTTCACCTAAAATCTGCAACTATCCACAATAAATTGTGTTTAATTTCGTTTTATTCAGTCATTGCCATGTTATTCAATGTTAAAGCAATTTTCCTGTTGCTGTTTTTCATGAGTAATTGTTAAATCAATCTGTAAAGTTCAGTACTCACTAATAAGTAGGTTAAAACACAGTTTGCTTTGAAAAATGAAGATATGATCATACGGTGTGACACTAAATAATTTGGTGTGACGTTCCAAATAGTGAAAAAAATCATACCTTTATTAATGATGAAACCATTAATGTTCATGGATTACATAGCAAATAGTCTAAGGAAGAGTCACAAATATTTGTGTAATTTTAGAGAAAGTTTTGTCACAATAAATACAAAATATATTGAAAGACCGATAACATGGGCCTCACATTGAGTGTTGATTATGGAAATAATATACAGATTTAATACATTTTCACAAAACTATAGTGGATTACAGGTTAGTTATGATAAAGGACTTTGATAAAGTGAGCAACTTAAGAAAGGTGTACTCCATTTTCATTTTATAAACAATTATTGTCATGTCACACCATATGACGATTTTAGGCACAAGTACAACAAAATGCTGAATAAACTCTGATTCCAATAAAATATCTAAAAACAAAATATGTTTCCATAAAGATGAGAGTGAGTAGAACAAAAGTAAATCATTTTTATTCCTGTTATTTAAAGGTTTTTAAAAAACACTTTTTTTGGGGTGTCACGTCACTGACCCATATACACACAGACACTTTGCAGTTAATCCATTCAGGACGGGAACACCTTTTGGTGTTTTAAGCATTGTGTTATACTTTAGCTGTTGAAAAATAGCAGATCTACAAGTTCATAGTGCTACGAGCTATTTTAGAAAAATCGTGAAAATGTGGCGCAAATCTTTGGATTCTTTCAGAGTGAACATTTTTAACTCAAATCTTTGCTTCTGGGAGGTCATATTTTCAGATGGGGGTCGGTGCCCAATTACTAGTTTTTGGGGTCCTTGACATGAAATACTTTGAGAACCACTGACATAGAAACATAGGTTTTTCAGAAAACTTTCTGATTTAGAAGACTTAAAAAAAAAATCGGCCTCAGGTCTAAATGGGTTTTAAACAGCGTTTATTCTGATTTCATGCTGTAGTTGCTACAAAATACCAGCAGGGGGTGGTCTCGTTTTGCCTGTTCCATGTTCTTGTCATTGTTCTCTCTTGTCCATTCGTTTCTGTATATTAACCATGATATTACCCCTGAGACCTCAGACCTGAGACCAGATTCTACAAATGTCTTCTAATTAAATCCTGACAGTTTTCTATATCAGTGTATTTGGCCGCCGACAACCATCTCACAATATGTTGTTCCAGTGGACCCCCCCAGAATTAAGCAAAGATTTGAGTTAAAAACGTTCGCTTTATAGAAAGAATATATATTCAAAGATTTGCGCAACATTTTCACAATTTTTCAACAGCTAAGGTTTAATATAATGTTACCGTAACCATTATTTGAAACTTTGATGTGGTTAAAAGTTAAGGTGAGCGATTTGTTCCAGGTCTTAAAGGTAATTAGGAGCCTAATGGCAGAGGGGATGAAACTGGCGCTGCTCTTGAATGTAGAGCCACCGTATCTCCTAATTTTAATATCTCTCTCTCTAGGTACTAAGTCTATGGAGAGGTTTCATGGTTACAAGCAGACAACCAGCCAGGGTAAGATGCATGCGCTTTTGTGTGTGTGTGACTGTGTGTGTGTGTGTGTGTGTGTGTGTGTGTGCATTAGGTTGTAAGCACCGGTTTACTGACAGTTAAGTTTATTCCTAGATTTAGGCACAGTTTTTCTGAGGTTAGGTCTAGGCATAGTATACTGCAGTTACATTTAGGAATACTAGGTAGAGAGAGTAGAGACCGTTCCGAGTTCGCCGGAAATGCGCCCAGGGCGAGTGTTTTGGTATTATTCCCCCCCCCCCCCCCCCCTTAAAACACCATGTCTTAGGTAGCAGCTAAAATATCGAGCACACACAACACGTCACAATGCGATGTTGTGTGCTTGTAGATTTATTTTTTAATAACTAAACGGTCTCCTATTTTGGCATGTAGAACTATCAAGTGTTTTTGTTGAAAATGCTTGCCTATAACGGCATGCCCAACATATAGGGAAGCCAGGGGTCGAGTTGATTCATGGATGTTTAGACAGTAAATCGATCAGTCAATGCTCAGTGTGTCTTTTTCCCCACTGGCCTGACCTTATTGATGCACGGCCTCTGTGAGAGTCTCCAGGGAGCTAGCTGTCTGTCTGTCTGTCTGTCTGTCTGTCTGTCTGTCTGAGTGAGTGAGAGTTGTAAAGAGTCTTCATACCATATGTTTTATGCAGTAATACTGCATCCAATATGCAAGTGTCATGCATTTCCATTTAACCACATAAGCCCTTATAGGCTTATACTGTATAATAAATGAATAGTGCACACAATGCACGTCATTGCAATGCATTGTCAGATATTTTGGAAAAGATTAAGATTTTTATTTATTTCCTTTTGCATTTTATTAAAATGTTTTACCAAAAACTGCCTCCCCCTGGCCAGCCGGGGCGCCTGATGGAGGGGAAAGGAACTGTTTGGAATAACGTGTTGCTTCCAGGCGCTACGTCCAACCAGGGAAACTCCCCCCTGTCAGGTGTAAAGGAGCAACTTGGACACTCAGGCATGAAGGAAGCATGAGTTCAAGTCCGTTTCTCTCCCCTTGTCCCCCATATATGGGGACTAGGTTGGTGGAGGGTGTGTAGAGCCCAGGATCACATTAGATGATTGACACAGGGGTGAAAAATGGGTTACAAAATCGTGGGATAAAAAAAAAAGGAAAATAAAATGTTTTGCCAAAAATGACATGACCAAAACAGAGACACCAAGGTTAACGTGGTTTTAATTAGGGATGTCCCGATACACTTCTTTTTGTTCCCGATCCGATACCACAATTTCTGTGTTAGCTGATACCGATACTGAATACCGAATACCGAATACTGCAGTGTTCTCGTGTTGTGTCGATCTCGTGTTGTGTTATATCTCGTGTTGTGTTTATAGCAGACTCCTCACTCGATGTGGCACTTGCAGTTTTGGCAACTCGAAAGCAAACTCCACATGCCCAAACATTTTATTTACCTGCCATAGTGTCAACCCGGTTCAAACGGTGGAACTAGACTGGCCTATTTGATACCGATATGACCCGATATGACAAATAAGGGCCGAGACATCGGGTTTTAATTCAATTTGAACAATACAGTGTGTGTGTGTAGTGTGTACGTGTGTCAATTTAACAAAGGTGCAAACGATCAGAAATCAGCAGAGAGTGATCAACGTTTGCGCTACTCTATGTGGACTAGTGGGAAAGAAGAAATTCGTTTTTAGTCCAATCTTCTTATTCACCCTCATGGCCTGAAACAGTTTGACTTCAAATGGAAAAATAATCCTTTTTAGAGCTAACATTAAGACGTATTAAATCCTTTTGCTATATTTGACTTTTGACTTAGCCTGTAACAACAGAACAATCTCTAGCAAATAACCTTGTCAAGGACATACGGAGTGTAATTATGAGCAAACAAGCAAAGCACAACCTTGTGTGCGTGCGACTGACTGACTGTGTGTGGTATGTGTGAGAGGGAGAAATACGTTTCCCTATTTAAGTTTCGGTGGCCGTGACCATGACACACACACGCACGCACACACACACGCACAGCAACACAATGTAAGCCACTTATCTGACTTTTCCTCCATAGTTCAGTCTCCCTCTCCCTCTATCTCTCTCTCTCTCTCTCTCTCTCTCTCTCTCTCTCTCTTGTTTGTTTTGTCCTGGAGAAACACAAGTCACTATTCACTTCACTAGCTACTGACTGACTGACTGGAACTATAGCTAGCTGCACATGTATGTATTATGGCTGTTTGTACAAAGTATGCATTCCTCAGTGTTCAGTGAGCCTATATAGGCATGCTTACATTTATTTTGTATTTTCTCAGTTACAAATTGATTAACGTACACTGGGGATTTGACTTCATATCTATAGGTCGTATGTGTTTGTGTTTACGGTATCTACATTTTCGCTATAAATGTGTATCTATATACAGCATAATGTCAGTCTACATGTGTAGGTAATATGTGTCTGCATCGGCGCATCGCTACTTTTTCTTATTATTCTTCACTTTATCTAATTGCCATAGTTTGTATGTCTGTTTATCACCCACACTTAGGTGTATTTGACAGAGGTGTGTGTGTGTGTGTGGGTGTGTGTGTGTGTGTGTGTGTGCGTGTGCGTGCGTGCGCATTTACAGGTGGAGAGTTCTTTTAGCTACCTTGAGATATGCTCCATTAACATCCACAGCATCTCACAGGTACACACACACACACGCACACACACACACACACACACACACACACACACACACACACATACACACACACATATACACACGCACGCACACCATACAGACATCAAACAAAATACATGGCTGAAATGTATGGTAGTATGGATAGTTGTCTCTGTGATGGAAAAAATGCACTCAAAACTCAAGCTATTTCATATATTTATATGCCACAGAAAAGTGAAAATGTAGGCTGTGGTGTAGAATTTTTCAGCTACATGTGGGGGTAGAAATAGCCCAACTTAAACTACAGTAGCCTATCTAACTGAAAGTAGTTATGCTATAACACCCACAAGCTAATGGCTTATACTTATAGCCTATTTTACCAGCCTGTAATGCCAACACTGGAAATGAGAATAGGCTATAACTGTCATTTTCCATCCACTCACCTACATGAATGCTTTCCCCTTGCTCTGACTCATACTCATACCACACACACACACACACAAACACACACACACACACACACACACACACACACACACACACACACACACACACACACACACACACACACACACACACACACACACACACACACACACACTCACACACACACAGACTGGATTTCCGCTCTCATTCATAAAATTAAACGGCACAGATTATGTCCCACCTAAAGAACAAAGAAACAAACAAGGACTTAAAATATAGCAAGCTAAATACAGACCTTTCTTCACGACAGCCATATATTGGCACAAATAGTAGGGTAACACAGGTTTTACCAACGATTCTAATTGTGTGTTTTTGTATTTGCTTTCCTCTACTCCGTTTGCTCTTTTACGTAATTTATTGTTTTTACATGTTCTTGTTGATTGATTGATTGATTGATTGAAGTATTTATTAACAGATTAGAGAATTACAGTACATTTCAAGCACAACTAGGGACATTGTCTCAACCGTAATGGAACAGTATGATTGGTAACACCTGAGAAGGATGTAGCTAATGTACACTTAGGCTATGTCAATTAAAGCTGCTGCTAGTGACATGAAAAAAAGTCTAATTTTGAACAAGTTTACACACACACACACACACACACACACACACACACACACACACACACACACACACACACACACACACACACACACACACACACACACACACACACACACACACTGTCTTATTAAAGTAATACATTATATTAAGTAATACACATGATGTGAACATGCACAGCTGTGCATAGACTTCAACTTGTCGTTTATGCCCCAAAATGACTGGCTGTCTAATGATGGTAATCCTTGCTATAGATAGATGGTGTTTGTTCAGTAACCGGGGTCTCCTGTCTCTCCAGCTCTTCAGTAAACAGAAAATAGATTTTCAGTTTGGGATACCGATTTTATCCAATCAGGTGAGGAGAAAGGACTCATACAGGATAAATAGCCCTTCGCTAAATCCCACCCCAAAAAGCGATTGTTGACTGTTGCTATGCAGGTCAAGCTTTCGCCACCTCATACTGTAGCTGTCAGTGTTATTTTGCATTGCTGTGTTGTTGAAGCTTTACCAGGCTTAACGGCAGGAAAGTTACACGACTGACCCGCCCAGGTGATGGCAATAATAGCCTACTAATGACGGTAGTCTTACCGTACAAGTGGCGAAACATGAAATGCATTTGTCCAGTGCATAGCCTACAGCAGGCCTGGTTGACTAGATTTAGTGTCTCCAACCCTACTCAGCCATTATAAAATACACGGTAAGCTGGGACCTCGCGTGGCTTATTGCTTTTCTAAAACTGTTACAAACATATAGCAATATTATTATATTAACCTCATAAAACTATTAAATTCACAAAAGTAGCTACACTTTGCGCCCACCAGAGCGAGCACACTTCCTTGTTTTACTCTGCCAGTCTCTGTGACGGGGAATAGGAGGATATGTGAAAACGTGAATAATAAAAAAAAGACATGGGCATTCCCAGCTGATACCTAATACAATCCCTGTTATGCCCATATATGGAGAACCATGACTGTGATCAATATTAAGCCCATATATGGGAACGCCAATATATGATCATATTGTGACAGCTGCAAAGGTCACAGTTAACTATGGAACCATGCATTTCCCGTCAGTCAGTCAGTGTATCACTAAAAATCCCCATACATGGGGAAAGCCCCTATATATGGTGCCCATGTCTCGTGCCCAGGTCTCGTGACATCGGACTAAAGGGTGTCTGTCTGTCTGTCTGTCTGTCTGTCTGTCTGTCTGTCTGTCTGTCTGTCTGTCTGTCTGTCTGTCTGTTATCCTCAGGTGGTCTTGGAGACGGACAGACAGACGTTTTCTTTCAGCGTGTCGTGTGTCCAAGACCTGGAGGCCATGGTCAGTCACATGACCACGTCTCTGAAGAAGATCTTCCCTGACTCCTCACCCGGGTAGGCCTTACAATTCACATTTAGCAGACGCTCTTAATCCAGAGCGAGTTACAGTAAGCAAGGAAACCACATGCAATGTAATTCATCAAATGCATAGCAATAGTCATCTAGAATCATAAAGGCCTATTCATACTCCAGCTTTAGGTGACCACCGAAAACTACAACATGACGTCACGCCGCGGTGATAAGCGACTCACCGCTCACACAAACACAACTACAACATGACATCACGCCGCGGTGATAAGCGACTCACCGCTCACACAAACACAACTACAACATGAGGTCACGCCGCGGTGATAAGCGACTCACCGCTCACACAAACACAACTACAACATGACATCACGCCGCGGTGATAAGCGACTCACCGCTCACACAAACACAACTACAACATGACATCACGCCGCGGTGATAAGCGACTCACCGCTCACACAAACACAACTACAACATGACATCACGCCGTGGTGATAAGCGACTCACCGCTCACACAAACACAACTACAACATGAGGTCACGCCGCGGTGATAAGCGACTCACCGCTCACACAAACACAACTACAACATGACATCACGCCGCGGTGATAAGCGACTCACCGCTCACACAAACACAACTACAACATGACATCACGCCGCGGTGATAAGCGACTCACCGCTCACACAAACACAACTACAACATGACATCACGCCGCGGTGATAAGCGACTCACCGCTCACACAAACACAACTACAACATGACATCACGCCGCGGTGATAAGCGACTCACCGCTCACACAAACACAACTACAACATGGCGTCACGCTGTGGTGATAAGCGACTCACCGCTCACACAAACACAACTACAACATGACGTCACGGCGCGGTGATAAGCAACTCACCTCTCACACAAACACATCTCTCTATTTTTTTACTTACCACGGTTAGTAAGGTTGGTCACCTTATCACCTAAACCTGGAGTATGCATAGGCCTTTAGGCTTAAGTAAACCAAGAACCTATCATCAGTCTTAACAGTAGAATTCCTAAAAAACTAAATCAAAAATCTCTACATTGAAACTATAAAAAACTATAGGATGCCAGGGTCTACAAATTAACATGGTCATCGAGGCTAGGGCAAGAGCTACAGAAAGTGCTGCAGGCTTATTTACGTACTTTACTACACAGCCATAACATATCTCATCTAAATTAGTTGATATATATATATACTTTTCCACACTTAACACTTTGAGAGCTGCCCCCTCTAGTGGTCATTGGGTACCTCGGCGCCATGCTTCACATCAACTGTACTGTATATGAGCCCAGCTTCTGTGTGTCACACGCTTCACAGAGACGAAACCAAAAGCACATTGTAGTCTAGCAGATGGCGATGTCGTTTATCTTTCGCCAGAAACGGTAATATGTCGGCCGCAATGGGATCAAAAATCACTATTCTCATCTGAACGCTGGATGGATTTGACAGATTTTGGCGTATTCTTCAGAGAAAACAGGCAGGCAAGAAATCATAATGAGTGGATTCCAATGGGGTGTGCGCGCATTTCGCCTTGTGCCTGGAGGGACATAGCAACCTGCCTAGCAACCTGGGCAACACTATAAATGGGTTCCAGTTTATTTCTGGTTGCAGTGTTCGTGAATATCAGTAGCTGCAGACAGGAAATAAACTTGCATCCAAGCTGTGGCCTAGCAGTCTGTTTACAATATACCGGTACTCAAAATACGTTTCAATGAGAAACCTAGATAATTAGTATTGGGTTGTATCGGATACACAAGTGACTCCTTTAAAGATTTAAGTTTTCCCACAGTCCACTTTATAGAGCCTTAATTTGATATCGAATGATGTACGTTCTTGAGAACAGTTCCTTCAGAGACAATGAGACATCTTACATGAATTATTACGTGTAATGCCTTGGTGTGTGTGTGTGTGTGTGTGTGTGTGTGTGTGCGTGTGCGCGCGTGCGTGTGTGTGCGCAAAGGAGGCTTTTAAAGATTCCTCCAGATCTCCAGGAGAGACTGTGGAAGATGACCAGTCAGGAGGAGGAACTATTGGACACCCAGTCTGTATCCTGTGGTAGGTATAGGGACGTATTCATCTATAGTCAGGTGGAGAAACTATTGGAGGCCCAGTCTGTATCCTGTGGTACGTATTCATCTATAGTCAGGGGGAGGAACTATTGGAGGCCCAGTCTGTATGCTGTAGTAGGTATTCATCTATAGTCAGGGGGAGGAACTATTGGAGGCCCAGTCTGTATGCTGTGGTACGTATTCATCTATAGTCAGGGGGAGGAACTATTGGAGGCCCAGTCTGTATCCTGTGGTACGTATTCATCTATAGTCAGGGGGAGGAACTATTGGAGGCCCAGTCTGTATGCTGTGGTACGTATTCATCTATAGTCAGGGGGAGGAACTATTGGAGGCCCAGTCTGTATCCTGTGGTACGTATTCATCTATAGTCAGGGGGAGGAACTATTGGAGGCCCAGTCTGTATGCTGTAGTAGGTATTCATCTATAGTCAGGGGGAGGAACTATTGGAGGCCCAGTCTGTATGCTGTGGTACGTATTCATCTATAGTCAGGGGGAGGAACTATTGGAGGCCCAGTCTGTATGCTGTGGTACGTATTCATCTATAGTCAGGGGGAGGAACTATTGGAGGCCCAGTCTGTATGCTGTGGTAGGTAGGGACGTATTCATCTCAGAAGCACTTTGACACGTTGTGACTTTTTCTTCTTCGAATCCGTATCAATCTCAGATAGAGATGTTTTTAGTGACTTCCCTGTCCCCACGGTCACGCATATATAGTGACTTCCAAGTTTTCCAGCCAAGGTCATGGCCACTAGCGAGGCTTTCCATTCCATGACTAATAGAACCTATCATTCATTTCTTTTAGAAGTTACACCTCTGGCACAGTAAATCCCTTAGTGTCCATTTAAGAGTGCACAATGAGTGTACAAATGGAATCAAACTGGTCTATTTGGACACTTGTCAGAGTGTGTGTGTGTGTGTGTGTGTGTGTGTGTGTGTGTGTGTGTGTGTGCGCGTGCGTTCGTGCGTGCGTGCGTCTGCATGTGATGCATGTGCTCTCCAGGAGGGTTCTCTGACACTTATGCAGCTCTGTGTGACTTCAACGAGCTGCCCTGTAGAGAGGAGATCCAGTGGGTGAGTGCAGCACAAGTTACAACCTCATGAACACCTTATAGACCGACCAGCTGTATTAAAGTCAAAGTTAAGATTCTTACCGATTTGTTAATTTTATTGCCAGGATGTTGACAACATCTACCACGTCCACCAATGTCGAGAATTCAATCTGCTGGACTTCAACCACTTGGACAACAAGTGAGTTATCTCCTTAACCTTCGCCAGGCCTTTGCAGCCTTTCCTTCTTGCTCTCCTCGTGTTCTACAATTTACAATTTAGGCGTTTAGCAGTGCAAAGAAGGAAAAAAATTGTTGAGCTTCAAAGTCTCCTCTCCTCTCCTCTCCTCTCCTCTCCTCTCCTCTCCTCTCCTCTCCTCTCCTCTCCTCTCCTCTCCTCTCCCAGGGACTTGGCAGTAGCGGTTGCAGCGGTCTCTTTCAACCAGTGGTTTACCAAGATCTCCTGCAGAGACATCAAGCTGGTATGCGCTTGGCTAATAGTCCACAGGACTTTTTTTCATTTTAATTTAGAGAATCATTTTGACCTCTTTTTCTTCCCAGTTTAGTCGTTGTGCCAATTGACATTTCTGTCTTCGTCCCACTCCTCCCGCCCAACACTCCCTGCTGGCAAGTGCATGCCCCGCCCCCAGCCTGTACCAGTACAAGTGCATGCCCCGCCCCCAGCCTGTACCAGTACAAGTGCATGCCCCGCCCCCAGCCTGTACCAGTACAAGTGCATGCCTCGCCCCCAGCCTGTACCAGTACAAGTGCATGCCCCGCCCCCAGCCTGTACCAGTACAAGTGCATGCCCCGCCCCCAGCCTGTACCTGTTCCATCATTTTGCAACCCATTTGTTTTCACCCAGTGTCAATCGCTACACTCCCTCTGCCAACCTGGGGAGAGCAACAGGCTGACCCCATGCTTCCTTCTATGCATGAGGAGTCCGAGCCACTTCTTTTCACCTGACAGGGGGGAGTTTCAGTTGACAGAAAATTTAGTTTAGTCATAGTTTTTTTTATACATTTTAGTCATCTGAAAAGTTGAAGTTTTAGTCTAATTTTAGTCGACAAAATATCATACCATTATATCTACAGTTGATTTTGTCGACAAAAATGAATTTTAGCGGGCCTTGATGGTCTCGTAATGCCTGATTACACTTGGTTACTTGTAGATCTGCTATTTTCAGAGCGCAACACCTCAGCACAACCAAACTAAAATGACTAGTTCTACTGCATCTCTTCTCCGCTTGTCCCTCCCTAACATTTTAGTCTGGTTTGTATTTGTTGACAAAAATGTTGTTGTCAATATATTTAGTGTTATTGTGAGAGTGTTGAGCGGCCAAGGCAACAAATGAGTAGAGACCAGTCCAGGGCACCTTCAATAAGGCTTTATTTCTTCCATTTCTTCTCAATCACTTTGACAGTCAAAATCAAGACAACCTGTCATCACTTTAAATACAACTGACTGCCTTTTATAGGGCAGTCCATTACCTGGTTAGCCCATACCATTCCCCAGGTAACAATAACAATATTCCCCACTCTTAGAATCACACAATGCCATTTTATATAAACCTACTCCATGTATATGCACCCTCAATACCTATTCACAGTTAGCATAGAAATATATACACAACCCATACAGGATTACATTCATTACAGTCCCTCCCAATCCCCCCTGCTATCCATTTCCCACTTGGTCCCTCCCGGAACTATAAAAGGTGTGCCTATATCCGGAGGGAACTCATTTGCCCGAACACCACCCTGAAAGGAGGATGAGAGTAAACAGAGATAAGTTTAGACATCAGAGATTTACATTCCTTCTTCACAAGTCTTCTCATTATACTGACCAATTAGAAAGTATGCTGTTCTCTTTATTCCTAAACTAATGTGCCTTTTGTAGGTGTATGAGGAGATCCGCCACTTCAACGAATCACCGACAACTCAGTGTCCCCCTAGCCCCTCTCGGAACCCTACATAAAGCTTTTATGAAATTTGATGGGCGCTTTACGTAGGGTCCCTGGTCATGCTAAGATTTTCCAATGCGATTGTTGGAACGCGGATATAAAAAACTCAACCTTTCTTCGATCGGCGCGCTATTACCGCGCTTTTTATTGTGTTTGTTTATGAATGTGCGAACTATAAGTACCTTACATACCTCTGATAAAATCTCCTGTGTCGCGGAAGCCGTTAAGTATTTTTAATCCATGTTTGATTAAAAATGTCGCTTTGATTTCTTCTTGTTTATTTACCGTTTATTGTACCGCCTCCCGATGTGCGGTTGGCTTTGCGGGCTACGTCCCTGCCTCTGATCTGCTCCGTCATAGCTGTAGCACCACTAGCTAGCCAGATAGGCGGTACAATGAGGTGTCAATAAACAAGGTAGGAAGAAGCGACATTTTTAATCAATCATGGATTAAAAATACTTAACGGCTTCCGCGACACAGGAGATGTGTCGGTATGGTATGTAAGGTACTTATAGTTCGCACATTCGTATGTCAACACATGAATGAACATGGTAAAAGCGCGCAGATTCGTTTCTCATGGCGTGTTTACATTGTATTTGTGTGTGCGTAACTGGCGTCAGCCCAGCGTGGAGCAGGACCCAATGGGTAAAGTCATCAAAGTGTCAGAAACTTTACTACATTCGGGTTCTGCTTGCGGGGCTAGTGTCCCCCCTGCATTAGCCCCTCTCGGAACCCTCCGTAAAGCTTTTCTGAAATTTGGATGTCGCTTTGCGTAGGGTCCCTCTGCGTTACTTTGTTTTCGTATGGGAATGTTGGAACGCGGACATAAATATCCTCAGTAACATCGTGTCTGCGCCGTTTGACGTCTTCTTTTCATTTGCGTTATTCTGAATTTGTGAACTATAAGTACCTATACATACCGCTGCGAATATCTCTTGTGTCGCGGAAGCCGTTAAGTATTTTTAATCTTCGTTTGACCGATTTGGTCGCTTTGATTCTTCTTGTTTATTTACCGTTTATTGTACCGCCTCCCGATGTGCGGTTGGCTTGTGCCGGCTACGTTCCTGCCTCTGATCTGCTATGTCATAGCTATAGCGCCACTAGCTAGCCAGATTGCGGTACAATTGGATGTCAATAAACAAGGCAGGAAGAGATGAATCCAAGCTTCCAAATCGGTCAAACATAGATTAAAAATACTTAACGGCTTCCGCGACACAGGAGATATTCGCAGCGGTATTTATAGGTACTTATAGTTCACACATTCAGAAGCCCTCACACGAAAAAAAGTCCTCAAAGAGCGCAGAAGGAAGTATCCGAGGGGGTTTACGTTCATTTATGTGTGCGTACCCGGTGGCAGGGTGGAGGTGGAATAGGAGTCTTAGGACCCCATGCTCTGGGTCTAAAAAATGTCAGAAACTTCAGTAGCATTGGGTTCTGCTTGTAGGGCTACCCCTGCATAACCCTGAGTTGCCCACACCCCCCCTTAACTTCAATAAATGCATTTTTTACAATTTGTGTCCTTATTTATATTATACCATACATGTAGAATTGTGTTAGCATCTGCATTAGGTATAGTAACGGCATCCGCCGCTACAGTTATAGTTTTACTCATCATAGCTACGTTTTTATTTAGTTTTTCTTCAGTAAAAAAAGGTAGTCGACGAACATTATAGGTCATAGTTTGACCAAATCAACACAAATTGCTTTGATTACTTCATCATATTGTCTGTCTGTCTGTCTGTCTGTCTGTGTCTGTGTCTGCCGGCCCGTCTGTCCGTCCGTCTGTCCGTCCGTCCGTCCGTCCAGTCATCAGAGCTACAGCAGCAGCTTGTCCTCCTGCTCTCCAGGTCTCCCAGTCTGGAGGAGCTCTCGCTGGAGGCCAGCAGCATCAAACCGTGAGTGTGTGCGTGCATGCGTGCGTGGCTGCGTGCCTGCCTTCTCCCAGAGGGCAGAAGTACAAACTCTCCATTTAAAACATGGGTAACATCACTGACAATTTGTTGTGTAGCCTGCTCATAAATAGACTGCAGAGAGGGGAGTGTCTTACCCCTATGATCTTCCCTGCAGTCTGCACCAATCTGAACAATTTGGACCTCAGTTGCACCGAGAGATTACCGAACCAAACTGTGATGCCAAATCTGACCAGGCTTTCCAAGACCGCTCGATAAAAAAATATGTTTTGGTCAACACCATGAACCCTGGCTAGCAGCAGGAGCAGCCACGGCTTGAGAGAGGGAGAGAGGGAGACAGAGAGAGAGAGATCCATCTAGCCATCTATTTATAAACTCTTGGAGACAGTAGACTCTAGCAGCGCCTCGGGGTGCCAGTGCGATCCCAAAATATGTTGTGTCCTTGACACAACATATTTTCAGATGGTGGTCTGCGGACAAATACATAGAAATGTGGGAACTGGTTTAAACAATATTAGAGCGGTGCTCCTGTTGGAGATATGTCTGTGTCCTTTTTATGCCCATATATGGAGTTCTTTGCCACTGTCCAGAGACCGGGCAGAGGCCTTTTTGGGTGGTGGGCACTGCACTCCCTGTGTGGGTGTGGAACGCGTGTGTCGAATTTTAAGTAGGTGGGGCGAACGGTTCTCGAGTTACGTGGATTTCAAACGTACAGAGACTTGGTGCAATTTATAGTTAGATTAGGAAGCAAGCCCAAATAAGAAACTACACTTTGAAAACAAGCTCAAAGTTATTATTAAAAGCAGACACTGCATGGTAAACTGGAAATCCTTTGAATAAGGTGACTATATACTATATAGTGACGGTATTTTCGTTTCAGGGAGTTTGCTCTCAAGATGGCGGCTTCCCTGCGAGAGCACACCTCCTCCTCTCTCCACTCTTTGAACCTCTCGGCCAATCACATCGAAGACAAAGGTGGGTCTTCACAGTCTTCACAGACTGGGTGCGTTTTTCGGAAGAATTGCGGGAAAATGCTGTTCAGTGTAAAAAATGCTGAGAGCTGCAGAAGTTCCTGAAAAGGCATACCATGACTTCTTTGCTCCCACTGCATGTGTGTTTTTTTCCCCCAGGTGTAATAGCTTTAAGTCAAGAGTTGGGAAATCTCCCCTCGGGCCTCAAACACCTGTCACTGTCCAGGGTGTCTATGTCTTCTAAAGGTACACGCACGCATCATTTTGCAACCCATTTACAGTATGTATACACATTTCACTGTATTTGTGTGTGTGTGTGTGTGTGTGTGTGTGTCTCTCTAGGTCTTGGTGGTCTGTGTCAGGTGTTTTCTACCAGTCAGCTGATCTCTACTACTCTGAAGCACCTGGATCTGTCGGGAAACCCTGGCAGTCTGGCTACAGAGGAGGCCACGGTACGTGGTGTGTGTGTGTGACTGTGCGTGCGCGGCTGCGTGCACACGTGTGCATGTGCGTGGATGTTTGTGTCACTGCTGTACATTGTACATCTCATGTTATGTTCTAAGGTAGATTTCTCTACCTTAGAATAGCTGAGAGAGATGAAGCAGGGACCCCCCCTACATATTGTATAAAATTGCGTTGCAGATTATACATCATCATACATCATCTCATTCCGGCCAATCAGAATTTGCGTCCTCACCTTCGTCTTCAATGTTTGTGTTTACGCATTGTTTGTGATTACACAAACGCTCAAAGCTGGACATAGAAGGGGCGCCTCTCAAACAATCATAGATTTCATAGATTATACACTCGTTTGACTATTGTTGTTAAATGTGCATTTTAAACTCTCAATACCTATCAACTTAATCATGAGCTCTGTACTGGTCTACTCTTTTTCATTCTACACCAAACCAAACCTCTCATTCCGAAAATGTGGATATTTTCGGCAACTGTTCCCTTCTGATTAGGGATGCTAGTGTTCAAGTGATTAATGTAAAAAACCAAAATGATTCCAATATGCATTCCCTGTGTGTGTGTGTGTGTGTGTGTGTGTGTGTGTGTGTGTGTGTGTGTGTGTGTGTGTGTGTGTGTGTGTGTGTGTGTGTGTGTGTGTGTGTGTGTGTGTGTGTGTGTGCGTGTGTGCGTGCGCGCGTGCGCGCATCAGTTTCTCTTCAGGTTCCTGTCTAACGGCAACAGTTTGTCCCACCTGGACCTCAGTGGTACCGACTGCCCTCTGGACACGGTCAGTACGCCAACACCACCTCTTAACCCATCCAGGACGGGAACCCCTTTTGGTGTTTTAAGCATTATGTTATACTTTAGCTGTTGAAAAATAGCAGATCTACAAGCTCATAGTGCGGCACTGAGTGCTGCGCTACAAGCTTGTAGATCTGCTATTTTCGAAAAATCGTGGGGGGGTCCTCAGGTCTAAATGTTTTAAATTTATATGGACGACTAATTGGTGTGTCTGGTATTGAATGTAAACTTGTTTTCTCACTCTCTCCTCTCAGCTGTTTGTCTCTCTATCCGTGGGTTGCTGTTCTAAGCTGTCCCATCTCAACCTGGCAAAGAACCCCTTTAGCCACAGGTGAGGGTTAGGTTAACATACTTGTTTATTTTATCAACACTTCCGTAATTCCGTTGTCATCACTTTATACGATCATGTGTGTGTGTGTGTGTGTGTGTGTGTGTGTGTGTGTGTGTGTGTGTGCGCGCGCGCATGTCTGTGCGTGCATGTGCGCACATGTGCCTTTTTGTGTAGGAAAGTCCGGGCGGTAACAAGGAGCATCCAGGAGTTTTTCAGCCAGTGCTCTGAGCTAAAATACATGTGTCTGTCTGCAACCAAACTTCCCCCTCAGGCTCTCAGGTAACAGCGCCTTTAAATGAACACTCAGACGTTTGCTATATACATGCAGTAAAGCAGTGGTTCCCAAACCTTTTCAGGTCAAGGACCCCCAAATCGACACTCATTAGCCTGCAGACCCCCATTTAAAGAGATATGCCAGGGACCCCCATAAGAGAAGATTTTAGATTTTATCAACCCGTTTAATTTCAATCACCCACCAGTTTGACATGCATTAATCTACAGACCCCCATTTAATTGCATGTCTCTCTATAAGACCCCAATTTATATACCGGTAGTTTGATGATGATGTCACACGCATACCCTCCGAGTCTATAGAGCTGTTGTTTATTCTGTTGCAACTGTAGGTTATTGTTACAGGGTCTGGCAACCAATACTCATCTCAGTGGGCTGGAGCTGGATCTGAGTAGCTGTGAGGTACATGAAAACACCACACACGCACGCACTCACGTGCACACACACACACACACACACACACACACACACACACACACACACACACACACACAGATGTAGATTGGATATCAATGAGTTCAAGTGTGCGTTCGCCGTTCATGCACAGACATACTGTACACATAAAATGCTACTGTATTGACCAAAATTGCAGTTGCCAGAAAAACGACGATTTCCTGTGTGTGTGTGTGTGTGTGTGTGTGTAGTTACGCTCAGCGGGGGCCCAGGTTATACAAGAACACATCTTTGAAACCAACGCCATTAGCAGTCTGGATATCTCTGACAATGGTACGCACATGCACGCACGCACGCACGTCGCACGCACGCATGCACGTACGCACGACAGACAGACAGACAGAGAACAAAGTTTGTTCAAGTGATGAATCACCTTTCATCTGTATTATGCTAACACAGAGAGAAACCATATAAATTATTCTGACTGCATGGGTATCTCCAGAGAGAGAGAGAGATTGGTGAGGTCCATCTGTTTCTCTCTCCCCACCCCATCTCAATGCTTTAGAGTGTGCGTGTCCATAGTTCCAGATGCCATTCATCCATTTTTCAAAACATATTTATATAAATTATTTTAAGCCTAGAATCAAGCCATCCCGGATCCTGGCGATTCATGACCATTAAAAAAGAAAAAGAAAAAGCTAAACAAAGGGTATCATATAATTACATATTCAAGTCCTTTTTTTCTCTCCACTGAATCAAATGTTTTATGGTCATGATTCCCCAGGATCCTAGATGGCTCGAATCTAGGCTTAGAATAATTGATACAAATGTTTTTGGAAATCTCTATGGAAAAAATGAATGGTGTCTGGAAAGAGAAAATGGCCACACCACTGCTATGCCCAAAGTGTGAAAAGGACAGACTGGTTTAAGAGGAGAGGAGCGGTTTTAGGGGAGTGGAGAGGAGAGGATGGGGAGAAGGAGGAGATAGTTTATCTTTGAATATATATTATTTCACAGCAAACGTTTTTAACTCAAATCATTGCTTCTGGGGGGGGTCCCTGAAAGTAATTATTTTCAGATGGGGTCCGCAGCCAATTTCAGATAATTCTGAGGGTCCTTGATGTGAAAAAAGTTGAGCACCACTGACATAGTAACATAGGTTTTTCTGAAAACTGTTAGGATTTCGAAGCCTTTAAAAAGAAAATAGAATCGGCCTCTAAATGGGATGAATGAACATATTCTCTCTCTCTATTCTTTGATCCATATACTGTTTGTCTGAATGATGCTATTTGTGTCCTTGTGATGGATGAATCATTCCTCTCCTGGGAGTCTCCTTGAAGAAGACCGCACACGCAGCATGCAGGGACCATTTTGTATTCAGAAGATGCTCCTCGTTCCCCCCCCAATGAATAAAATATATGCCCACAAAGTAGAACAATCTGTCATGACACTGACATGTCGGTCACCCAGACAGTCAACACTTTCACTGATGACTGTATGTGAGGCAGGTCCCTAACTCTGATGTCTATAGCAGTGGTTCCCAAACTTTTTCAGGTCAAGGACCCCCAAATTGACACTAATTAGCCCACGGACCCCCATTTGAAAAGATATGCCAGGGACCCCCATAAGAGAAGATTTGTACGGCTCTAGCAGTGATTCTCAACCTGATTAATTTCAAGGACCCCCAGTTTGACGTGAATTACCGGTAGTCTACGGACCCTCATTTAATGGCATTTCTATCTCTGGGACCCCCAATTAAAATTGTAAAACAAATGTTAATTTAACTCTGAGAGTTACCCGTATAGGTTCCTTTTGGTTCCATTTGTACCCTCTGTACACTCCCAGGGGTCTGTACTTGGCCCCGCCATATTTCCCCTCTACATCAAATCTATGTCAAATAGCCAAACTACAATCTCTGAGATGCGTTATTTTTGCCCTCATGTCACATGATGTTATTGTTAGGAGGGAGGGATTGATTGATTGATTGATTGAATACTTTATTAACAGTTTGCAGAAAAGATCACATGAAAGTATACAGTTCAATGAAAGGTTTTCTGAGAGGATTACAAAGCCCTGCTTGTTTCCATTGGTGTCCTTCATATTCAATTCATCACATTGCCTAAGCCTTTAGTTTTCACACCTGGTGGCTAGAAGTTTAGCCGTGGCCTTCACGGTCACATGATTACGTTTAACGAACCAGACTGATTCCATCACCTGCACCTTTTTTCTATAACAGACTGCACTCTTCACCATATCCCCCCTCTTTCCTGCTCCTGCAGTTTTCTGCACCTATCAGGATTAACATTGAAGTTATTGTTATATTTCACGGTATTAAATCCTAATAATAGCTCAGATAGTTATTTGTTTACAGTAACAGATCGACCATTAGACACTCTTGAAAGTCCTGAAAGGTGTTATGTTACATTGCTAGCTATATACGTTGGCACCATCACAAAGTTCCCTCAGTTGCAGATTCCCAAATCCATTAGTCTCTGGAAATATTGTCAGAGCTTGCACTTTCAGATGCGCAGCCATGTCAGCAGCAAGTTTGTCCCCAGAAAAGTCCCCCCCCCCTTTAAATTTTTCAATGCAGAGGACATGGAGTTGATGTTTCCCCCCAAATCCCAGTTGAAACAGACTGACATTGTACACCATGATTTGAAGGCTGACACAACTTTGTCTAACTGTTATATATTGTAAACGCCATTGCAGTTTGTTCCATCTACCAGTCGAACCTATATGAAATATCTCTTTCTCTCTCTGTCTGTCTGGCTTAATCTCTCTTACACAATCTCTCTCCATGTAGGCTTTGAGAGCGACATGGTAACTCTGGTGTTGTCTATCGGTCGGTGTCACTCACTGCGACATCTCGCGCTGGGGAGAAACTTTGCCATGAAATCTAGGTCAGAAACGTCTCTCTTTTTCCAACCTACTAGTATATTTCTCATTATACAAATTTAAAATACAATGGTTCAAAATGCAAAATCAGTAAAATGTTAATTTATCCAGTTTTAAGTCACTGTGAAAATGTAACCAATGTATAACCCAATGGAAATGTGTATGCCTCTTAAGTCTAAATTCATTGTTCACTGGTATCCTCTTTGTGTCCCAGAGGCCAGAGCTTTATCTTAAGTCTAAATACATTGTTCACTGGTATCATGTTTGTTTCTCAGAGCTTTAAAGGAACTACAACATGCATTTTAAAACTGTTTTTAATATTTAATATCATATTGTTTATGTCCCTCAAACGTATTTCTAATGGTTTGAGCCTAAATCACCACTCTGATATCAGTTCATGTCATTTCTTTCTGGCTTAATGAAGCCGTTTTAGCTGCAGTAGCTACCACAAGTACCACAATGTCCTGAGGTAGTGGGATATGCAAATTATTTTATCTTTGAGTCATTATATTACTGATGCTAGATAAACCCAGGCTTGTTTCCATTCCATGCCAACTTGGAAAATCAACAATGGCGGACATTATAAACAAAATGGAAATGTGCATTTGGAACTGAAGACTTAACTGAAGAGGGTGTGGAATTATACAAAGTAGGGTGATACAGTTGACATCACGCGCATGACTAAATCATTTTAGCTGTTCCTGAGAGCAATTTCCATTAAAGCCGATCTATATGATGAGAGCCTGCATTGTTCAAAATTGCGTTTTCATGAGGAGGGTAGAAAACACACAGGGGAGCGCCAAAAAAAAACAAAACACCAAGAACTTTTGAAAAGTGAATTGAATTTCATGTTGTAGGTAGGACATTTAAATCTAAATGAATTGTTCACTTGTATCCTTTTTGTGTCAGAGATTTAAGTCTAAATTAATTGTTTGCTGGTGTCATGTTTGTGTTTCAGAGATTTAAGTCTAAATTAATTGTTTGCTGGTGTCATGTTTGTGTTTCAGAGATTTAAGTCTAAATTAATTGTTTGCTGGTGTCATGTTTGTGTTTCAGAGATTTAAGTCTAAATTAATTGTTTGCTGGTGTCATGTTTGTGTCTCAGAGATTTAAGTCTAAATTAATTGTTTGCTGGTGTCATGTTTGTGTCTCAGAGATTTAAGTCTAAATTAATTGTTTGCTGGTGTCATGTTTGTGTCTCAGAGCTTTGACTGACGTTCTTCAGCGCATCGCTGAACTCATACAAGAAGAGGAGTGTGTGAGTGACACCTCTTCTTCTGATCTTCTAAACAACATGCAATTTTACTGAGCGGGGATTTGAAGTGACTGATTCATATCTCTGTCTATCTACTATCTCATCCGTCCTGCATGCACACCTCATGCACATTTTGTAGATATCCAATCAATGAACACTTGTAGGTCTGAATTACAGTACATGTGTCTGTAGTGTAATACTCTAGGTCGGATGTGCATTCCGCCCGTCGGGCTTGAGAACCTTTAAGATTTTAAAGGGATGGTGACGTTTTTGTAATTGTTATTATTTCTTTTTGTAGGTTTTCTGAGCTCAATTGCACACATGTATGGTATGCACTTTTAACATTCAGTAGATTGTGTTCTGGGCTTTTCTGGCTCAAACAAGTGCTCTGATTTTCCTGTGGAGTGTGAGGTAAGACTCCACAAATGCCATATGACATTACAATTTACCCAGCAGATGTCACTGTTGAGGCCTGTTTGCCTGTTTTAATTGCAGCTCAAAAGGCTTCAGAACACACAGAGAAAACCACAGACTACTGAAAATCCACGGAATGTTCAAAGTTCAGGTTGTTTGGGTGTAATTGAGTTCATAAAACCTCAAAGAAAAAGAAAATCAATAGATTAAAATTAATGTCATGAAACCGATTCCGGTTAAATTACGATTCTCTCTGTTAACGGTCCCATTCCTTAACACTTCCCTTTAACCCATTCAGGACGGGAACCCCTTTTGGTGTTTTAAGCATTATGTTATATACTTTAGTTATTGAAAAATAGCAGATCTACAAGCTCCAAGTGCCGCACTATATGAGCTTGTAGATCTGCTAAAAACCGTGAAAATGTGGCACAAATCTTTGAATACCGTATATATTATTTCAGAGCGAACATTTTAACTCAAATCTTTGCTTCTGGGGGGTGAGTGTCCGCGGCCAAATACAGATAATTCCTGGGGGTCCTTGACATGAAAAATGTTGAGCATAGCACAGTGTTTTTCAGAAAACCGTTAAATAAATAATGACTATATTCCTGTCTTCCTCCGCACCCCCTCTTTCTCTCTCTCTCCCCAGCCACTAGAGTCCCTCTCGGTGTGTGACTCGAAGCTGAAGGCGGGAACCACCACGCTGATCAACCTTCTGGGCAGCAACGCCACACTGGCTAAGGTTGACATCAGTGGAAATGCCATAGGTGACACCGGGGCCAAGATGCTGGCTAAAGCACTGCTAACCAACACTAAACTTAGGTATACGTCATGCACACAGACCTAAAAGGCCATCTCAATGGTCAACAATAGAATATTACCTGTGTTGTTCCCGGTTACTGTCACTCTGGATTACGAGCATCTGCTAAATGCCTAAATTGTAGAGAATGGGTAAAGAGATAACCACAGATAAGATACTGTAAAAGTTAGGACGGAGCAAAGATCTTAGATATGTGCCTGCCAATCGACCTGTTAGTTAGTCCTTAGTTCTTCCTTCCCATACAAATATATATTTTTGGGGCATTTACTGCCAACATACTTTCTCCTTTGTACTTTCATGGCTCTATTTTCGTCTACCGTATTCGTATTCGTATACGTCTACGTTTCGTATACCTAAACTACTTTAATTTTTTTACTAAGTAGTTTAGGGATAAGGGGTTTAGCATGGACAAAAATAGAGTGTGTGTCCCCAGGACTTTTCTGTGGTTTGCACTTGGTCTTTAAAGCTAAGTGTCTAGCGTAGCATTAAAGTAAACGTCTTTCTCTCTCTAGGACTCTGGTATGGGACAGAAACCATGTGACTGCAAGGGGCTACCAGGATGTGGCTGATGCCTTGGAGAGGTCTGCACAACACACACACATGCACGCACGCAGGTGTCTAACGCCACATGCTTTCTGTGGCCGTGGAATTCTCCCACATGTAATAATTGATGAGCCTATGGACTGATGTGGATGATGGATAGAGACATTTACTGTGTGTGTGTGTGTGTGTGTGTGTGTGTGTGTGTGTGTGTGTGTGTGTGTGTGTGCGCGCGTGTGTGCGAGCACGGACACACACATGCGTGTCTCCATAGGAATTTCACCCTGCAGCAGATGTCCCTCCCACTTTCTGATGCCACTCAGAGTTACCGTAACAACCCTGACAGGACAGAGGAGGCCTTGCAAAAGGTGTGTGTGTGTGTGTGTGTGTGCATGTTAATGTAGACGTGCAGTATACTCGGTATAGTCGGTGAGGAGTTTCAAGTAAATTAATTTAGCATTTGCCTGTTTTGTGCGTGCATGCGTGCGTGCGTGCGTTTTCAGATTCAGCGGTGTCTGCACAGAAACAACCAGAGACTGATGGGAGAAGAGTTCCAGCAGGGATTAGGAGTCAGAGCGCAACGCGCTGAGAAGGTATAGCTGTCTGTCTGTCTGTCTGTCTGTTCCTATAAACAGCTATAGTGTTTAATGTTTGTGTTGTCTGAACACAAACATTAAACGCCACATGGAGAATTTATGTCTGAGAAAATCGGCATACTGTATATGAATGTCGGTGGGAACCCTTGGCCAATTTTGTAATTAACCCATTTTTCACCCAGTTCCATTTGCCTAAACTGTAATCCTGGGTGCTTATACTCTAACTCTGCCAACCTGGGAAGAGCCCAAAAACTGAGCTGAGGAGTGCATGAGTGAGCAGGCCGCTTCTTATCACCTTGCAGGTGCCCCGGCTGGCCAGGGGAACGACTGCCAAATTAAGTTTAGCCAACCGCTTGTGTTACATCACATCACAGGCTGCTGTGGTCCGTGCAGGCTAGCTGGCTATAGGCTAGAAAGTGACATGATTAATGTGTCCCTTGGCCTTTACTATTCATAGTAGTGTAGGTCAGTGTAACCCAGAAGAACACTGTGTTTTCGTCACCGCGGCGGTACAGTGACACAGTTTCACGTCTGTCTGTCTGTCTGTCTGTCTGTCTGTCTGTCTGTCTGTCTGTCTGTCTGTCTGTCTGTCTGTCTGTCTGTCTGTCTGTCTGTCTGTCTGTCTGTCTAGTTGGTTCAGGATCTTTGTCGGCGGTTGGAGAACAGCCTTGAACCTCTGACCCCGTGCAGCCTCCAGGAAGTGCAGGCAGACTTCCTGTCCGCAGAGGAAGTGCTTCACAACACCAGGACGTTTCTCAAGGTACAGATACACATCATGAAGTCCCCCCCCCCCTTTAAATTTAGAGTAGCCAATGTTTTTCTTCCCAATGTAATTGTCACTGCTGTTGCATCCAACTGGCTCACCTGCCAGTGAATAGGCCGTGCACTGATAGCCAAAGTGCCGATTATTTATTAGGACACAGAGTAGGAACCAACGTTTCCTATGCAACTGCCTTCTTCAGGGTACATACAAAAGTAGGCATATGTTTCAGTATGTGTATAATTTCCCCCATTCATAAATCAGCAGGCGTGACTGCATTACTTATTCCTTTTCCCCCCTTGTTGTTTTTCACTTATGGTTATAAATGTATCATTTCCCCATCATTTATAAATGTGTACTGTAGATATTCTTCTGTGAAATTGTTTTCAGATCCTAATTGTTTATTGGAAATGTCATAACAAATATTTTCACACATTAAAGGCTGCCTCAGACACCGGCATAGAAACGTAAGAAGATGTTTTAGCATTCGTATCATTTTCCCCTTCATGCACCACAATCAGAATTATACACTAATTGTGAAATTGGATGGATTCCCTCAGCTGCTTCCTGCCCTGTATGAGCTGGGCAGAAAGCCCTCTGGTGGCGATGTGCTGCACTGCATCTTGACTGACGCTTCCACTACACTGAGTAACGAGATAAATGGAGACATACAAGTACGCACACACACACACACACACACACACACACACACACACACACACACACACACCTTGCTACATGGCAAGTAAATAAAAGGTTTGATTTAAAATGACATGAACAACGGCAACGCAGATACAATATACATAGTATAAACATGCAATCTCCCAGTAGTATAGAGGCTATGCGCATGCATAAAGTCAATGGGAAATCCAGTGTCAAAGTGACTTGGCAAAGTGAGTTTAACATTGTCGTCTTTTAATGCAATCAGATATAGGATTTTTCTGTTTGGATGTATGGGCTCTCAAGGCCAGAAAGTAGATTTTGCCACTCATTAGGCGTTCCCGCATAACTTCCGGGTAAGATGATATCACACGCATACCCTCTATTGAAAACAGTACGGATGTGTTTTTTTTTTTTTTTTATATTTTTTATCCCACGATTTTGTAACCCATTTTTCACCCCTGTGCCAATCATCTACTGTGATCCTGGGCTCTACACACCCTCCGCCAACCTGGGGAGAGCAACGGACTTAACTCATGCTCCCTTCATGCCTGAGTGTCCAAGTTGCTCCTTTACACCTGACAGGGGGGAGTAGTACAGATGTGTTTAACGTGTGTGTGTGTGTGTGTGTGTGTGTGTGTGTGTATCCTGCGCATACACGCCAGGTACTGGCCCAAGCCCTTCTGACCGGCATAGAGGGTGTGTGTCCGCGAGTGGTCCAGCGGGCCAACGTGTGTGAGCGTCTGGCCGAGTGTGTGTCCAAGAAGAGCCGGCAGCTGGACACGTTCCTGGCCCAGACCCTGGTGGAGCAGACTGGACACATCCTCGCCCACAGACTGAGGTAGGGATGTACCCATCACATTGTTTTTGCTCCCGATCCGATTCCGATCGTTTGATTTTGAGCATCTGCCGATACCGATTTTTCCTGGTCCGATATTCATATTTTATAGAACACGTTTATGCCACATCACAATAGTATAATATCCCAAAACACAGACAATATCCAGTAAAATATCATAATATGGATATAATATTTATACTAGGGATGTCCCGATCAAGTCTTTTGGCTCCCGATCCGATTCCGGTCATTTGAAAATGACATGATCGGCCCCATTTTTATTTTTATTAGAGTTTTTAGTTTTATTACAGTTTTTAGTTTTATTAGAGGTTTTAGTTAATTTAGCTGGGGACCATCTGGAACCCCCTCAAGGACCACTGGTTGAAAACCACTGCTTTAGACTCACACTGAGCTAACATTTCAAAGCTTGTATCGACTGATGAAAAATGTGTCATGTCGTGCAGTGATATAGAAAGGAATGTGATGCATCGCAGAATCGAATCAAGACGTTACCTGGTGAATCCTATTTGAATTGGATCACGAGGGCAATGCTCTAAAATGCACCATGATTTACCATTTATCATCATTTTTTGAGACTTCCTGGTCCTTCATTGCCATCCCCAGTTCCTGCTTACTGATGCATGTCTCCCTAGTGATGACATCAGGGAACGACAGTTTTCTACCTCTGGTCTGCTTTGAGGCAGGATTCCAGAGAAGAGTATAGATAATATAACCTCATGATCAGCTCTATAGCAGTGGCCAGCAAACTGTGTTCTTCTGGATCTGGACTAGTGAAGAAAAACAGGGAAGGTGGCCGTATGTTAGAGTCGATGGGTGGCTCTTCCAAGAGAGATTTTGCGCTCTCATTAGAAGCTGGGTGTAAGTGCCATGCAGCCGTTTCTCTAATTTCTTTGAAAGTGCCCATGTCTCGGAGCCATAGAGTAGAATCGGCCCAACGGTCGTCCTACATTTTTATCATTTATATTTGCAGTGAGATCAGACAGTCGCTGAGTGTGTCTCTGTCAGAGAGCATCATAGAGCAAATCCTCCATGACCTGGCTGTGGAACAGGCCAAGCTGGTGAGTGACCGCCTTGTCTTTTGTTATACCATATTATATAATATAATATAATTATTATACATTCATTATTATTGTTATTGCTACTACTTGTATTTGCCTGTCTCTCCTTTCTTTCTATTTCTCTCCCTTGGCCGCCCAGTGCGCCCACCCTAGAGTCTGGTTCTGCTTGACGTTCCTTCTTATAAGGGGGAGTTTTTCGTTACCGCTGTCGCAATATTGCTTGCGGGTTAGGATTTGCGGTCGGTTTGCAAAACACAGACAGAGCTTTGTAAAGTGTCTTGAGACAACTTGTTGTGATTTGACACTTTAATACAATTGAAATAAGCAATATTACACGAGAGGGTGTGGGTTAACGTGATTATTGCCACGACAGTGATGCGGTCAGGAACGAGACGGAGTCGAGTTCCGCAAGCATCACTGAAGTGGCAATAATCACGTTAACCCACACCCTCGAGTGTAATATTGCAATTCTACCACAGTTACCCTTAAAACTATTAAAATCGCTGAAAGAATATATTTTTTTAATGACAGATGTAGTCACTACGACCACAACCTTCACAAGAAACTAGCTAGCCTAGCCACCAAGTTTGCTAGCGCTCTGGGAGAACAGAGCAGCTGAATCTTTGTTTTGATTAGGTGGTGAACAGTGCTGGTTTAACCCACGGCTAGAAGGCTGTTTCAACCAATCAGATTGCTTCCTCGAAACGACCTGTGGTAGAATTGAATTTAATTAAATTGTATGTTACTGTGCTACTATGCTCTCTTCGGTAGTGTGGCATTGGTTCGACCTCCCGTTAGTTCGACCATTACTAACCCTATCTCTAACCCTAACCTAAACATAACAGCAAACACAGCAGCGCATGTTCGCCAACCTTAATGCATGTTCGCCAACCTTAATGCATGTTCGCCAACCTTAATGCATGGTCGAACTAACTGGAGGTCGAACCAATGGGAATACCCCCTCTCTTCCAGGGGTCATCAATCTGTCCGTACACAGACGAATGTGTCCGTGCATGGCAAAAAAACTGAATTACTGAATGTGAAGTCACATGAGTTAAGGACCCCCATAACTCAGTCTGAGAGTGTGCAAAATGAACATTCCTACACACGCCAGCCCCTTTTCCTCCAGGCTTGAACCGCTTCGGTAATTTTTATAGCTCTTTATGTGGCAGAGCAGGTTTCTGTTGACAACCCTAATAAAACTAAAAACTTGAATAAAACTTGAATAAAACTAAAAACTAATAAAACTAAAAACTAATAAAAACTATAACCGGTTCGGTTATTTTTCCCCCACCAAATTGAATCAGAGTGTTTCAAATGAAGATTAATTGGTTCAGAACCCTAGAAGTTGGTTCGGAACTGGAACCAAAAAAAAATGGCCGACCCGTTCCGTGAAAGCACCAAGGTTCCAAGAATCTAGAATGGAACCAATTCTAGAACCAAAGTTCTTTTGGTGGAAAACCGGCCACAGAGATCCAGACCTGGTATGGTCATTCAGGGCTATTCTCTTTATGTGTTTCTGGTAATATTATTGTCCGTTGTATATCCGTGGCAGAGCAGGTTTCCGCACACCCGGTTGACACTTTGGAGCAGGTGTTATGGTGACGGCATACAAGTTGCTAGACCGAAACATTGCTCTCTGCTCTTTAAATAAATGCTCGTGAACCTAGCAAGGGGCGGTGTGCGGGTGGGTGTCCCTCCTTTCTTCTACATTGTATGTCTGTGCCAAAATGATTTTGGCCAAAAATATCAACCACAAGCCAACAAGGTTGATGACCCCAGCTCTCTTCTTCTTCTTCTTCTGTACGGATATCAAACGTATTGTCCCTTTAATGCTTTTATCCCATAATTAATTTACTAAACTTAAATGTATAACAAACTCCTACTGTGCTGTTCAGGATGAACACATAAGACACAACTTGAACTCCGCTCCCAAAAGCAACATTCCACATTTACGACTGGTTGACCATGACTTTCCTACCGATGAGGTCAGAAGCACACAGCATTCATTCATTCATTCATTCATTCATTCATTCATTCATTCACTCACTCATTCATTCATTGGATTTAGAAATAACACTGACCTAAACAGTGGTGGAAAAAGTACTCTTAAAGGGATATTTCACTTTAAAAAAAATGTCATTTTATCGTCTACTCAGGCTTATGTGAACACCCCAGACAGTTTTTAAGTTGCTTGATTCAGTATTTAGATATTTGATATTCATCTTAGCTGCCCTGCCCCCTTTCTATACAAACCCATTATAATTTCAAACCCCATTTTAACCATGATAGATTCATCCAAAACACCCAACCTTTTTTCTGTTGACTGATGTTGTCCTAATACGTGAGGGGGCGTGTTTTTTCATTTACTGTTAATTTATTTTTAATAATTATTTTGGAAAATAATCTCCTCGGAGACAAAAACAAATATTAAAAATAAATGAAAACAGTAAATGAAAAAACAGTACTAAAGTAAAAAACATGTGAGTATTTTGTTCCTCTTGTTCAGTACGTTCCAGTGATCTGGAGAAACACCTTCCACTCTAAGAGCATGAGGCCTGCTCCTTCAGTCAAGAGTGAGACATCTTTTATTATTAATACTATTAATATTACTATTATTATTATTATTATTATTATTATTATTATTATTATTATTATTATTATTATTATTATTATTATTATTATTATTATTATTATTATTATTATTATTATTATTACATCTTCCACTCTAAGAGCATGAGGCCTGCTCCTTCAGTCAAGAGTGAGACATCTTTTATTATTATTATTATTATTATTATTATTATTATTATTATATCTTCCACTCTAAGAGCATGAGGCCTGCTCCTTCAGTCAAGAGTGAGACATCTTTTATTATTATTATTATTATTATTATTACATCTTCCACTGTAAGAGCTTGAGGCCTGCCCCTTCAGTCAAGAGTGAGTTATTAAATAACCGTCATCATTTCATTGCATGTGAAAATGAAAATAGCCTGGGTTCCTGCCTTCTTCGCTGCGTTTAGATTATGCGTTTAGACACCCCTCTCGACACCATGAAGCACTCATAGTGTGCGTTTGTGTGCGTGTGCTGTGCGTGCGTGCATGTGTACGTGAGTGCGTATGTATGTATGTCCATTATCAGCACCCAGTCCAGTTCATCTGCCTGTGTGTGTGTGTGTGTGTGTGTGTGTGTGTGTGTGTGTTTGTGTGTGTGTGTGCATAGTTGCATACGTGTGTGCATACGTGTATATGTCCATTATCAGCGCCCAGTCCAGTTCATTTGCCGTTGTGTGTATATATTGTATATGTGTGTTCGTGTGCACCGGGGGCACAGGCCACAGGGCACTGGCAAGCAAGTCCAGGTGAGGTGGATCATATTGGGGTTCCGTGAATTTGTTTTGTCACTCGCTATTCAGTCTGGACAGGGTCCTATCTCCACGGACGGGACAATCGACGGGGTGGGCGTGGATCAACATATGGAATGTCAGAACAGGTCAGCTCCATATATGGAGATCTAAGAGTTTGAGGTTTGAGGTCAGATGTAGAGTTGCTGGCCTGCTGCATACATGCAGATCTAGGTGATGATCCAGTCTTCTCCATGTATGGCTATCCAGGGTTAGATTAGTTTCAGTGTCTTTGACCAAGAAATGCACAAGATCTAAGGGTCTCCATGATGTCACGTGATGTCACGAAGCGTGACCATATATGAAAGTGTGATGTTGCAAGGCGTAACCATGTATGGAGGCGTGATATGGCCATATATTGACATTTCCATATATGAGGAAGAGCCCCTGGCGATGTCGTCCGGATGGCTTCATTCTAGGCCTTAAATTATTTTTGGAACGATGGAACTATGAGAGAACATTCAAACGGGAAGCACGCACATCTCAAAAATGTTGACGGGTGCAGAACAGAAATATACATACAGAAAGAAGGTAGGAAGTCCGCCACACACCATTATTTTAGCTCCCAGTAATTTATTAGGAAATCAGGAATCAACGGGTTTTATTTTATTATTTTTTCATAGAGGGACAGACAGTAGACAGGAAATGGGGAGAGAGATGGGGGGTGACATGCAGTAAAGGCCGTCGGGATCGGGAGTCGAACCCACGGCACACTGCCAGACTGGATTACCAGCCAAAGTGCCTTGAGCAACGGCCCAGGCCATCAGGTTTCCTTCTTAACGATGGATCTATGCCCATAGTGTTCATGTGGTTCGATGATCATCCATAACATGCTACAATATGTCATTGTTCTCGGACAGAAACTTCGTATCTCCATATTCCATAAATGTAACGCCCTAATACTTCATCATAATCGAGTGTCACACGAAAGTAGCGGAACAAACAGATCTACAAGTTCACAACACGTCGCATTGTGATGCGTTCTGAGCTTGTATATCGATAGTTACGTATGTAACTACGGTTCTATGAGTCCCGAATGACCGCCAGAGGCGGTGCTTTAAGCATGAATATGTCCTTCGCGCATGCGTCGTCGAGTGTTGTATACAAACAAAGTCAATTTTGACCCCGTGATGACCCGAAGTAGTCTATATCTTCCGGCAGTCTGCAGGGGATCAGTCTCTTCAGAATTTTCTCGCGCGAACTCGAGGATTCTGAGTGACAGAGTGCCTCTGGCGGTCATTCGGGACTCATAGAACCGTAGTTACATACGTAACTATCGTTCTATTTCGTCCCTGCTGACCGCCAGAGGCGGTGCTTTAAGCATGAATGACTTATGCCAGCCAAGTCACGAGGGATCCTGATCACAAACCATAAGGAGTAGGCTTGGAGGAGTCTCGTAAGAGGACCACGTCCAGCGGGTGGGGAGTGGCAACACTCACCCAGAGGAACAGACAACTCGCTGTGATGCCCATGAGGCAGCGGCACAGATACATTCCAGGGGTACTTCCCTCGGGGCAGCCCATGATGTGGGGACGCTCCCGTTAAGAGTGGCACCTCACGCCAAATGGTAAGGTACGATCACTCGCCCCATAAACGTGGTTGATGGCATCCACAATAGTGTGGGGCGGGCGCTGTCTGGAGAGAGCGCTACCTTTGAAAGGGCCATCGTCACAACGGAACAGCCATTCTGACCGCCGAAAGCATTCGGCAGGTCTAACAAGCGGCTCTCAGGGCCCACACTGGGCGCAATAGGTCCCGCTCGTCCATCCACTCTCCTGGTGGAGGGTAAAACTATGCTAGCCGTATAGGCTGGTTGAGGTGTGTATGTGACAGCACCCTCAGGAGGAACACTGTTCGGCCACAGAGACACTCAGGCCGTCTGAGCTTTGCTTCGAACGCAAGTCACTAACAGACGGGACGTGCCGCTCACGGACACGCTTCGTTACAGCAATATTGATTCTAGCATATCAACATGATATTGCCCCTACTTATGCTTTTAGAGTAGGAGATCGGCCCTTGTCTAGGAGGGACTGCGGAACTCCAGACAGGTAGGCAGAGCAGCGCACTAGGTCTTTGCTCTGGCCTCAGTTGGAAATAGGTTCCATCGGTTATCGTACAGTAGCCTGATGGATGTCATGGATGTCACCCTTGAATTCAGGGTGGCATGCCTGGCTGGTTCCACACAGCGGTTCAGGGCCGCCAGTGGCCAAACGCACAGTTGGGGGCGTTGAGCATTTGAATGCCGTATCCGACCGCCTCCCAGTTGGGGAGACCTCTGTCGGGGAGACGCCATGGCGTCCTCCGACTGGGTCTGGAGACCAAGTACTTCTTGGCTGGGGGGGGGGGGGGGCAACCAGCAGTATGGTGTGACCCTCCTAAATAACTCTGAGGCGCTGGTCGTATCAGAGAGGCAGTGGCAAGGCATATGCAGTGCCTCTGGCAGTGCGCATTTAAAAGGATAGTGCCCTGTGGGCGGTGGTCTGCTTAGGGCCATGTGTGTCAGGAACGATGTAGGTCGTTCCGTTCATACTGGCTATGTGGCAGGAAGCCTAAGAAGTCCAGCAGGCTGACAGCCATTTGTGGCGTTCAGGTTCTATGAAACCGTCGGACCCTTGCGTCCTGGCCCGGTGGGCTGGGTGTCTCCGTTAGGGAGAACCAGGGAGGTTAGTGAGGTCCAGGGTGAGGAGGTCCACCTCCGCTCTGCCGGGGTAGCCTCTGATTAGTGTTCACCACCACTGGATGGGGTACCGCTCCCCTCATGGAAGCTTTCGATGGGAGGGAGAGCCTACCATGTAGTCCCGCTCTCCACTCAGACAACTTGCCTATAGGCTGATCGGGCGGGGAGGCTGCCCAAGTCAGGAGGGGGTCCATAGACACCTACAGCAGCCAAGCAAACGTGGCCCTGCCCGATGACTTACGTGATACACGATCGAGGTGTTGCCCGAACGTATGAGAATGTGCTCGCCTCTCCTGTACGGCAGGAAGTGCACACAAGTCTCAATGTGATTTTTTTACTGGTTAAATAAAGGTTAAATAAAAATACGGCAGGAAGTGCTGTAGAGCGGAGCACACCACTTGCCGCTCCAGCACATTGCCGTGTTCGGCCCAGTAGACTGGCACGAACTTCATAAACCTGTTGGGTCCCATCAGCTTCAAGACATGTCGACACCCGTCTGTCTTGCGTCACAAGGAAGTATGTAGATCGGACTTCCCTTAGTGTGACTGAGGATATACAGCCTCTGTTGCGCCCTTGGGCAGGAGGACACATCACTCCTGGTCTGATAGTAGGGCTCTCGTCATGTTGCTGATAATGGCCATTTTGACCCGCCGGATATGGGGGGCTGGCGTCAGAAGGCGCTGCACAGCCCGGAAAGTCACAGTCAGGTCCCTGCGTGGGACGCCAGGGAACACGCTGGCCTCTGGTGTGGGCCGGCGGTGATACGTGAGCTCCGAGGGCAGTCAAGATGATTTCATCAATGTTGGAGCTCGGCCCTTTGGGAGGCGTGATGTGTCGTAGGCCTACAAGCTGCAGCCTGGTCTTCCCCACCTGGATGGTTCGCTCCGGCGCTTCTCGCCCCGGCTGAACCACCTAGTGCTCCTGGCTCCTCAGGGAGACTACGGAGAGTTGGCCTAGTCTCATCAGTCAAGCTTGACTGTGGAAACCCGGCTTGGCGACGGGCTAGAGATACGATGGGCATCAGCCGTCCGTGCTCTGAGGACATGACGCCAATGCCTCCAGTGATACACCCAAGGTGGCTGAGCCAGTATTAACGTTGCCACTATTAGGTGTGAAAAGGAGGCCCCAGTGAGCAGGTTGCCTGTGCTCCTGTACTGGGGTCGAGGTCACCTAGCGTTCCGCCGCCGGGCCTCGTTGGAGAACACAATGAGGGATGCAGTGACAGGCTTGGTGGCTGGCATGTAACCCAGGCCAGCCCTTATCGCCTTGTGCGTTCCAATCTATTAAAGTGTCAAGTCGTAACGGGTTGTCTCAGGACACTTTTTTCAATCAGGGCAGGGCTGCCAGGATTTCGCCATCGGTATAGAGATGGGAGAAAGCCCTGATCGTCCGCCCGGCAGGCCTGTAGCTGACTCAGGTACAGGCGTGGGGGACGGCGAAGACGGCAAAGCCGCGTCTGCAGTAGGCGCTTGGAGGAGCCGACTGCCTGCTTTAGTATGCGTTCCACGGCTATGCGCATGAGCTGAGAAGTGGGAGGCTGGCTCTGATGCCTGGGAGGCACTGCCTTCTGCATCTTCCTCATAGTCATGGAAGTGCATAGCTTAAGCTGTCGGGGAGAGCACATCAACCTCGAGTCAGCTGTGGCATCAGAGAGGGAGGCGCTTCGGCACCCTCCGAGGTGCCTAGGTGTCATCCGAAGTGAGCATGGACCTCATGTGGGCCAACTCCGCAGATAGCTGAGCCCTCTCGGATCTGCTGTAGCCAGCGGTCAGACCTTTTCCTCCTGGCACACGGGGCAGGACCAAGGTTGGCTCACGGCTGAAGGAGAGCTTCATACGAGGTACAAAAGTGGGAGCTCTCCATTGTGGTGGCACCGGTTACTCTGGACCGGCCGGTGCGCACAAGTCCCAACTAGCCCAGGGCGCGGACGCTGCTGGTTGCTAGGTGTTGGCCGTATGCTGGGGGGAGGAGGCGCGTACGCTGCCTGTACCAGCAGAGGCTTTCGAGGTACAAAAGTGGGAACTTTCCGTTGTGGTGGCACCGGTTCCTTTGGGCCGGCCGGTGCACACCAGTCCCAACTAGCCCAGGGCGCGGACGCTACTGGTTGCTAGGGGTGGGGCCGTATGCTGTAGGAAGGGAGCGCGGACGCTGCCTGTACCAGCAGAGGCTTTAACTTAGATCGGCATCTAATGACTTAATCGAAAAACTGAATGCTGCTATACCTGCCGCAGCATGCATTTACGTTTTATGCAAATGCTCATTGTAGCACTTTGAGATTCAACCAGATGTAAAGTGCATCATAGAAACAGCGCACAGATGTTGCTGTTAGATAGACTGTGCGACCTGCATGGTCGCGGTGGGGGAGGGGAGCTCGTACGCTACCTGTACCCCCGGCGGAGGCTTACTTATAAATTATGATAATAAAGTAGCCTCCAGTCAAGGTTTGGACGCTGCTATGTAGCAGCTGTAGTGTTTCCTATGCGAACGCTTATCCCAGCACTATGACATTTATCCAAACTCCAAGTGCATTATTATTAGTGTGGTTGCCCTGAAAGGGCAACCAGACTATTGTAATTTATGTTTGCTAGTCCAGAGCGAAACAAAAGACACTTCCAATACACTAGTCAAGTGTGCACTGCTACGCATTCATGCTGGGAGGAGGGAGCACTAACGCTGCCTACCCCAGCCAGAAGTTTGGTTAAATAACCGACACAAGCTAGTTTTGGAGAAAAGGCTACAACCGATAGCTCCACCAATAGGGGCCACCTGCCGAAGGAAGGGAGCGCGTACGCTGCCTGTATCAGCTGCAGCTAAGAACAGAACAAGCTATACACCGATAGCTGTTAATAAATGCTTGAGCTAACAAACATTAGTAGTAAGTAACATCAAGCTGGCCGTATGCTGGAGGAGCGGAGCGCATACGCTGCCTGCCCTGTACCAGCTGGGCCAACAAACAGTAAAGCAAGCTATACACAGATAGCTTTTTTTTTTTCTTAGATAGTATAATAAGCGCTTGGGCTACAACTACAGGTAGCAGCGCCAGTTAGAGATCTATGCTGGAGACCAGCTGGGCTACTAAAAACAAGACAAGCTATAGCCTGTTCATAAACAGCTTTAACTTTAAACTACTGGTAGCTGCTGTGAGCTACGCTGGCAGCAGTGCCAGATACCCTGTGCTGGGGACCAGCTGGGTTAATGGGACCTACAGGTGGACAAACCAAGTTGCACCCACTGTATATGCAAAAACTGTTAATGGAGCTTTGAGCTCCAGACATAATAATAATAAACTTTATTTATATAGCACATTTTCATACATAAATGTAACTCAAAGTGCTTCACATTAAAATAAAATAATATAAAATCATACTGTATAATAATACATACTGGTAGCAGCTTCAGCTAGGCCCACTGCTGGGGGCCAGCTGGGTTAACAACCAGACAGGCTATGTACACCAATAGCTATTTAGCTACAGACTATACTGGTAGCAACATCAATACCCTGGGAGGACGCAGGTAGCTGCTCCTGTACCGGGCTAATAATAACAACAAGAATACA